>NW_006238940.1:2864292-2868467 GCF_000226075.1 Solanum tuberosum | reverse complement strand
TGAATGGAGGGACCGTAATCCAAATTGGAAAGATGGGGAAAAGGATAGATATGTGCCCCCCCCCCCTCAAGCGTCAGAAACCCAAGGATTCGGAAGGTGGTAGGTCCGAGGATATGCTCTCGCGTATCCTAAACAAAGTTGAAGGGTCAGACAAAATGCTGAAAGGCATAAAAAAGACGTGTCTACCCTTAACCAGATTGTCACCTCTCATTCAGTTTTGATCAAGCAGTTAGAGACCCAAATGGGTCATATCTTGTCTCATCTCAATACAAGACAACAAGGGGATTTACCTAGTGATACTATGGCTAACCCCAAGAGTGAGGTCTGAAGGTGGACTTGAGTCGTGCCACGACATTAAATAAGGTGTTGTTTGGGAGGCAACCCAAAACCCTTTAAGTATTTCCTAATTACTAGTAGAATAATGGTGTGGTGTTTGTATAGGTTAAAGTAAGGGAGGTGATTGAACTAGTACATGGAGGCAAGAAACAAGTCTAGTTGGCGGATCACCGACAAGATCGATGAACACGATTCTTTCTGCCATTTGACTTATGGCACTGTCAGCTTGTATCCTGTAAAACTCGGCGGTCTGAACAAAATTAGTGGCGCATCGCCAACTATGTCAGCGATTTCGATGAAAATCATCGATTAGAATCCTCACATGAGCTGCAGAGTGTATTATAGTTGGCGAAAAAACTAGACATTTGGCGGTTCGACGAGTGAATGGGTGAACTTGACTAACATCGCCGAATGAACGGGAATTGGACGGTTTTTACAAACCACAAGTTTAAAAGTTCTATTTCATTCACTTTCTCTCCCTGATGCGTCCTATCAACCTCACACCCGCACTCTAGCCTTTTATTTCTTGCATTTTAAAAGTATTTTAAGTGTCAAATTGTGCACGGATTTGGATCGCATTACTGCCTAGCACGTCAGTACAATTTAATTCAGCACCATGGTTGGTAATCGAACCCCTCAATTATTTTATCAAAATTTGTACTCATTTGCATGGTGATTGATAGTATAAAATCTCTGTTGAGTCTTTGAGTTGTTGGGATTGCATGCATTATGGATTATGATTGAGTACCTTTCACGTGATTTGAGGGACTCCCATTCAACTGTGCTTTGAGTTGAAAACTTTTTTTACGTGGGTGAAAAGGTGAAACTTCTATGAGTTATCGTTGAAATTGTGTCATTTGAGCCTAAATTACATTATCTGGGTTGCGGGGTGAAATTTGAAAGAAATGGGTTGAAAATAGACACGTTTGGTTGTTCGGCGAGATGAACAAACTCGCTGAATTGCTCGACGATTCGCCTAACACCCCCATTCCGCCTTTAACTGAATTCTACATGCACTAATCGATCTGTAACTTTCGGTGGTGTGCCTAATGACGCTAAGCACACTCAACGACTCACCGAAAGACTCTTTGTTCGCCCTTTGCCTGCACCCCTGCACCTTCTGTGCATCATTTTCAGCGAATGGCCTAAATGGATGAGTACTTCGCCAACTGGTTTGGTGAAGATATTCTACACCCAGAATTCCCCTACCCCTGCTTAAAATATTTTCCAACTTTCCTCGAAGTCTTTTGTAGAAATGGCTAGACCAAAAGTTGCGGGAAGGGACATGCCACCCCGACATGTAAGAGCACGAGAGTTTAAAAGAGATGAAAATAAAGCAGAGCTAGCTAGACAAAGGAAATATACCAAGGAAGCCAGGGCAAAAAGATGAATTCCCATCGACCCTAATGTGCCTTCATGGGATCGAAGTTCAATTAATGCAATACGGGCCTTCGGAGCAGCTCATGAGATAGATCAGATGATTGCAACTAATCTTGCTGTAGCGGCCAAGGCAGAGGCAAACAATGAGGGCCAAAACAACAATACTCCGGGGACCATTGTTTCACTTCTGGGAGATGCTCCGGGTACTGATGCACAGATAGATGAAGCGACCCATTAGCCAGGATCCCCTCTTTACCTCCCTCTCTAACCTTTGCTATCTTCAAAATCATGGTTAATTTTATTTGCATTTGAGGACAAATGATTTTTATTTGTGGTGGGGTGAGGCCCACTTGTGTGTGCTATTTGTGATTCATGTTTTATAAATATTTGGGTTGTTCTGATTAAAATTATGTTGTATCCGCTTTCTGTGGATGTTTGAGCTTGTGGCTCCGTTTATTTTTATTGCAAAATGATTTTGACCCTTCCAAAAAAATTTGAATTTTTCGCACATTTTTGCCACCCCTCGTGAGTTGATGTGGCTGTTCTTTTGCAAAAATTTTGAGTCCCAATTTCGATCAATACCAAGGACTTGAATAGTGCTCACAATCGAACAAACATGAATGTACGGCTACGATGAGGCCAAATGAAGTTGCATAGACAATATGTGAACTCTTTGCATCTTATTGTGATTAGCCATTTATCGAATTGATTCTCTTGTAATGACCATTGCACACTAGCGAAAGTGTGTAGTCTTGTTTGATTTAAGTGTCGAGGCCGTGTGTGATTAGCTTTCTTTGAACCTTGCATGAATAAACCTAGAATTTGCCATGTTAGTCTGACTGATTTAGAAAGGTGTGCTCTTGAAATGATCTTAGGTAACTTTAAAGAGTGTGAGCCAAATTTGACATATACCTCTTTTGTGGCCTACCCGTGAGCGTGTGAAACTCTTTTGAACACCCTTTGAACCTTACCTTTCTTTGAAAGAACCTTGATGAACCCTAGACCTTACTTGACCCACTACCTATAATTCCCTTGATTTGTGGTTTAGCGAATAGCCAACTTAGGCCAAAAGCCTAAGTTGGGGGTGTGGTAAAAAGGAAAGGAGAAGTCAAGAAGTGCAAGAAAAGTCCCCCTTAACCCCTGGTGTTGCAGAACAATGGGAACCCTTCGGGAAAAAAAAACATATTTGTGGAATAAAGTACCAAGGAAATCGGGTTTCCAAGCAATCCATGGAGGTGAATAAAAAGATGACTTAGAAGCACTAGAAAAAGAATTGATAAAGGAAAAGAAGGGAATGCCTTGAGAATACCACATCTCACGAAGAAAAAGTCATTGAGCCTAAATGACCATACATTTGCACTCATCCCCATTACAAGCCTTAGAAAGACCTTTTTGATCTTGAGTAAGCCGAATCGAAAGTCGATTGGAAAATAAGGGCAAACCTATGGGTAAAAACATGCATTGTGTTCCTCTTTTTGAGTGTGAGCGTTGCATCTGATTCCTGATCTTGAATTGATTAACCTCTGTGTGTGAATATGGAATCATTCTTGATGTGAGGGCATTTAGATACTTCATGTTGAGCTTGATTGCACAAGTAGCAAGTATTGCGAGAATGATAATCTTTGGTAATGGTGTATCACAACTTGAATCTTCGAGTACACAATTGATCCTTGCATAAGTAAATTTGAGTCTAATTGTGTGCATTCATGATTTAGTCTTGTGTAGCACTATTTGAGACACCTTGTTGAACGGCTGACCTTGTGTTTACTTGAGGACAAGCAAAGGTTTAAGTTGGGGGTGTTGATGAGTCCACAAATTGGACTCATTTAGGGCTTTATTTTGATAGGAATAGTGTCCTCAAATGCTTAGTTTTTCTCAATATCTGATGAAAACTTTTAAGTTTCAGGTATTTGAAGATTTAGTGGAAGCATGGACACTTAGGCACAAAAAGGAACAAAAAGGCTGAAAAGAACAAAGAAGTTGAAGTCTGCGCATCGCCAAGCACGCTTGGCGATTCGCCGAAAGGACGCATTCCGCCCTTTGTTCCAGTACGCGAAGCCTTGAAGGAGTAGGATCAAAAAGGCGATGAAAGGAGCAGTCGGTGTTTGGTTGAATAATTCTGTGAAGCAGTACTAGGTCGCCCAATGACACAGAGCACGACGATGTTGAAGGCTAGTGCAAGACGGCGACGAACTACACCAAAGGGCGAATCGCTGAGTTAATCAGCGATTCCCACTAACCTCGCTGAAAGATTCGCTAGCACTATTTTATGAAGTCTATAAATACTAAACTTGTTATTAATTTTATAAGTTCGGAACCATTATTATTATTTTTAGAATAGAATAATACTTTTTTGGATATTTTCTCTCAAGTTTGCAGAGGGTTTTGGGAGACTTGAAGAAAGAAGGATTTCATCTTCCCCAAGTTGGAAGTGGGTCTTCTCCATTCCTCTTCCTTTG
>NW_006238940.1:2827906-2863922 GCF_000226075.1 Solanum tuberosum | reverse complement strand
ACTCCCCGAAGATCTTGTCCCCATACTTGATTTTCTTGCTATGTTTGTTGTTTTTACTACTTGTGACAAAACCCCCATTTGATATTTGACACCTTTGTGTCACCCCTTTTAATTTACAATATTTTTAATCGTTAATGTCTTTAGCTACGACTAGTTTGAACTTAATTTTATTTTTCTACTAATTCTCAAAACCACTCCCTTGGGACACGACCCCAACCCTTGGTTGGGTTACTATATTATCAACGATCGTAGACACTCGTACTGTAGGTTATTGTCGTTAGTCACGATAAACATCAGGCATGTATTATCCAGTGAAGGGATCCGAGTGGATTCCCAAAAAATAAAAGCGATGAAGCAGTGGACCAGACCTACCTCTCCTACAGATATCAGAAGTTTTTTGGGTTTGGCTGGTTATTACGGAAGGTTTGTGGAAGGATTTTCGTCTAGAGTCGGCTTAGGTTGTGTGTTGATGCAGCGAAGTTAGGTTATAGCTTATGCTTCCAGACAACTTAAGGTGCATGAGAAGAACTATCCAACTCGTGTCCTCGAGCTTGCAGCAGTGGTGTTTGCACTTAAGATTTGTAGACATTACTTGTATGGTGTTCACGTAGATGTGTTCACAGACCATAAGAGCCTTCCGTATGTGTTCACCCAGAAAGAGTTGAATCTTCGCCAGAGGAGATTGCTTGAGTTCCTCAAGTACTATGACATGAGTGTGCATTACCATCCTGGTAACGCCAATATAGTAGAAAATTCTCTTAGTAGACTATCGATGGGCAGTGTGGCACATGTAGAGGAAGAAAGAAAGGAGCTAGCAAAAGATGTTCATAAACTTGCTCGCCTAGGAGTTCGTCTTATAAGCATATCAGATAGTGGTGTAACAGTTCAAAATGGGTCAGAATCTTCTTTAGTAGTGAAAGTTAAGGAAAAGCAAGACAATGATCCAATATTTCTTGAACTAAAGGGGGCAATCCACCAGTAGAGGATGGAGGTTTTCTTCCAAGGGGGAGATGGTGTGCTTCTATATTAGCGTCGATTATGTGTTCCTAAGGTAGGTGAGTTGAGACAGCAGATTCTTGCAGAAGCCCATAACTCCAGATATTCTATTCATCCAGGTGCAACTAAGATGTATTGTGATCTGCAGGAAGTCTATTGGTGGAATGGTATGTAAAGGGATATTGAAAATTTTGTGGCTAAGTGCCCCAATTGCCAGCAAGTCAAGGTAGAACATCAGAAACCAGGAGGTATGACTCAAGAGGTCGACATTCCTACTTGGAAGTGTGAAGTGATCAACATGGACTTCATCACAGGTTTACCTCGTACTCGCAAACAACATGACTCCATTTGGGTGATAGTTGACAGAGTTACTAAGTCTTCACGCTTTTTGGCGGTCAAGACTACAGATTCTGTGGAGGCTACGCCAAGCTTTACATTATTGAGATAGTTAGGTTGCATGAGGTTCTTTTGTCTATCATTTCAGATAAAGGTCCTCAGTTTACCTCTCATTTTTTGAAATGTTTACATTAATGAGATAGTCAGGTTGTATGGGGTTCCTTTGTCTATCATCTCAGATAGTGGTCCTCAGTTTACCTCTCATTTCTGGAAGTCATTTCAGAAGGGTCTTGGTACTCAGGTTAATCTTAGCACAACATTTCATCCACAAATGGATGGGCATGAAGACCGTACTATTTAGACCTTAGAGCACATGTTGAGATCTTGTGTGATCAATTTCAAGGGTAGTTGGGATGATCATCTTCCTCTTATTGAGTTCGCCTACAATAATAGCTATCATTCCAGTATTCAGATGGCCGGCCCCTTATGAGGCATTGTATGTGCGTAGATGTAGATCTCATGTTGGTTGGTTTGAAATGGGTGAAGGAACCTTGATAGGACCAGATTCAGTTCATGATGTTATGGAGAAAGTGCAACTCATTAGAGATAGACTTAAGATACCCCAGAGTCGCCCGAAGTCTTATGCGGATGTAAGGAGAAGGGAACTAGAGTTCCAAGTTGATGATTGGGTTTTCTTGAAGGTGTCACCTATGAAACGGGTGATGAGATTTGGCAAGAAAGGGAAGCTCAATCCTAGATATGTAGGCCCTTACAAGATTCTGAAAAGGATTGGTAAAGTGGCTTATGAGTTAGAGTTGCCAGCAGAACTAACAGCAATGCATCCGATTTTTCACATTTCATTTTGAAGAAGTGTGTGGGTGATCCAATATCCGTTGTACCATTAGAGAGTGTGGTTGTGAAGGATAATCTCACTTATGAGGATGTACCAGCTGGGATTTTTGATCATCAGGTCAGAAGGTTAAGGAATAAGGAAGTCACTTCACTCAAGGTTTTGTGGAGGAGTCAGTCCGTAGAGAGAGCTACTTGGGAAGCAGAAGCAACCATGCAGTCCAAGTATCCTCATCTCTTTCCTTCCGATTCCACTCCATCTGGAGGTAATAGTTCCTCTTCAATTTTTCAGTCATTCATGCGCAAATTCAGTCTTAGTATCATGTTTCTTCAGTATGTACTTGCATTTTCAGCGTATTTGCATGTTCTTGGAACCTAGTTCCATCAAAATATCAGTTTCCAGTGTTTAGTGGTAGGGTTGCAGCTCATCCCCTCCATTTCAACTAGTTTGTTCTTCATTCACGGACGAATGTTCCCAAGGGGGAGAAATTGTAACACCTCGAAAACTAGACCTAGAAAAAATTAAAGAAACTTACCTGAACCAATGAACAACGACAGGGTTCACGAACCGTAATAGGGTCCATGGTCCGATGACCTTCCCGTGGTCATGACTTGGACTTCACCAGGCCCAGACATCAGACCACGAGAACCTTCACGATCCATGGTCTTGATGACGGGCTGTGATGGCGTCCGTGATATCTAAGCAGTGGCCCCCCTAGTCAGTCCCTTAGACCCCTACGCCTAAGTGAAGACCACAAAGACCTTCACGATCTGTGGTCCTTCACACGGATCGTGAGGTGGTCCGTTAAGGCCATCCAGTGGGACCCTAAACCTAAGCCTCCAGACCTCAGCTCAAGTGAGGACCACGGGGACCTTCACAGTCTGTGGTCCTCCACACGGGCCATGGTAGGGGCTCGTGGATCAGACCCCAGAACCCCAGGTCCAGGACCACAGACCACGATCATCTTCACGGTCTATGAGAGTGGCCGTTGTCAACCCCGTCTGTAGTTTAAGTTAGGGGTCTGTTGATCTTTTCCCTTATTCGTTGAACACCTAAACTACGTCCTTTTAACCCTAAACTATGTGGTGTTGGTCAGTTTTAGCCTAGAAACATAACTAGAACTTACCTAAGTCAAATCTTTCATCAAAACTTAGAAACTTAGAGCGTAGAGAGAAGGAAGAGGCGACCAAACCCTAGTTCAAGAACGCAACAAGGTTCCATCAGTTCCAGCCCTGAAATCGAAAGATTTCTCTGTTGAATTCGTCACCAGGTATGTGGGATTTCACTAGTGGGTTCCTTTCGCCCATTAGGTCCCTAGAATTCTGTCAAATTTTTGATTCCTTCTTATCAACTAGACCTAGGGTTTCTAGAATTTTAGCAGATCATTACAATTTAGTTACTTTAATGTTCCAAATCATATTATCATGTTATTTCTATGTTTCTTGCATGAATTTCAAAACCCTAGCTATGTATTTCTTTAGTTCTTGAATTACACATGTTAGGTCAGATATTTCAGTACTTCAGATATACATGCCTCAGTTTTGAATGTGTCATTATCAGTTTATTAATGTACATTCTCAGTTTGCATGTTAGTTTTGAGCTATCCAGTTTATTACAGTAATTCAGTCATAATCTTTATCATTTAATCTATTGGAAGTAGCATAATACCGAGTTGGACTAGGGTCACTCACCCATATAGTCCCAGAACTATGAGCCACGTAGGTTGTAAGTCCCCTCTGTGGGCATCATTTATTGATCACGCCTGTCATGCCTCTATACCTATAGTAGGCTATATTGGGTCCTCTCGATGGGGCGTATACATTGGACTCCACATTTAGCTCATGTAGTTTTATTATCGGTTATTAGTAGCTCCCACAGTTCAGTCAGACTCCATTGCATTGACCACATTTCAGTACAGTCAGTATTCAGTCTCAGCATGCTTATAAATTTGGTCATTACATTCGGTTAAATCAGTATTCAGTATCTATATCATGTTCAGATTATATTCTTGCTTTATTGCTTGTTCAGTTATATGCTTATTTCAGCTTCACTCTATCTTGCATGCTCAGTACCTTTCAAGTATTGATGCATACTCTGCGCTACATCTTCTCGTGATGTAGGTTCAGGTTCTCAGCTTCCAGATCACGCATAGATCGATTCCCAATCTCCAGTTCAGCATCATCAGTGGTGAGTGCTCATTCTTCGAGGACAATAGTCATGTTATCATTTCAGTTTTTCAGTCTTTTAGTTTCAGGTTTGGTAGACTTAGCTGGGGAATGTCCCAACACTTCTAGTCAGTTAGAGCTATTTTCAGACATAGTTAGATTCAGCTTAGTATTTGAGTTTGATATTTCTCTTATATTAAATTCTCAGATTTGATATATTCAGTTTTAGTATATGGGTATTCCCCCTCATTTCAGATTTACTTCCTGATTAGCTTCCGTATCAGTTATTATTATCCTTAGTATGCTCATGTCATGCCAGAAGGGTTAGCTTGGGGTCACTTGTGATCCTAGGTCCCATGTTCGCATCTCGAGGGTTGCTCGGGGCGTGATAATTATGAGGCTGACATCTTTGTTAGCGAGTGCTATTGTGCCAAGGTCTTTGACAACGAGTGCTATTATGCCTAGACCTTTGCCAGTGAGTGCTTTTATGCCGAGGTCTTTGTCAGCAAGTGTTATTATTTCGATGTCTTTGCTGGCGAATGTGATTAGTCCTAGGTCATTTCCGGCCAATGTTATTATGCTAAAGTCATTGTCGGCAAGGAATAAAAAGTTGATGGGAAATGGTTTCGGAGAGATATTGATTATGAGACTTGATACCTTTGATGCTTATGCGTGATTTGCTTGATACATGAGATTGATATACTTATTGTGCGTGACTGAACTACTTGAATTTCAGGTTGACTTATTTGATCCTTTTAATTATTGAATTATGGCTAATACACTTTGAATATTGGGCCTTGTGAGTCACTTATTGCAGAATTGTTAGGATGGGCTGATTTATGTGCATGTTGTAGCTTGAGGAGGTTTGGTTGGAGAGTTAGGGGGATTCTTTTTTAGCTAGTTGCCTTGTTTAGTAGGTTGCTTTCTAGGTACCGTGTTGTTGGTACTCATCCCTTGCTTCTACACTTGTTTAGGTTTAGAGCTCGGAACCGTGTGATATTTTTAGCCTTCTCTTCCTGATAGTTGAAACTCGTGAATAGTCATGGAAAGCTAGGGGATGGGGACTGTAGGATGGGACAGAGGGGGACGGGACGGGTGGGGAACGGCCTTGAGCGGGATTCTACCGAAACTGAACCAGACGGTACCGGGATTCATGGGACAAAAATACGTCTTATCCCCTCCCACTATATTAACGGGATGAGACAATGTTTGACGGGACGGGACAGGATGTGGGATTTTATATGTTTTTATATATTTATTTAATTGTATTAAAGTTATAATTTTTTGAATAACATTTTTAATTTTTTGGTTTTCCATAAAAAATTTAGCTAAGTAAAAATGCTTAAGTTTTGAAAAATTCAAATTTCATCTTTTAAATTTCAAAAGTTAAAAATTAAAATTTGAAATTTGAAATTTGAACTTTGAATTTTAAACTTGATTACTTGAAAGTTAAAATTTGAATTTTAAATTTCAAATTTTAAATTAAGCATTTTAAAGTAAGTTTAGTATATAGTAAATATGTATGTATGTATGTATGTATGTATGTATTAAAATTAAAATGCAAGACAATAGTTGTATAAAAAAGACTTAAAAAGCCTTTAAATTTATTCAAATAATCTAATTGCAAGTTACAACTTACATGTTACAATTTCTAAATATTAGAGGAGTAACTAATCTATACAGCCACCTTCTAGGAAGGGTTTTGTGTCAATAAGTTCTCATATGTAAATCTAATATTTGTTACAAATAATAGAGTAACTAATCTTCGCAGCCACCTTCTAGGAAGGATTCTATTACAATTAGTTCTTGGATGTAATCTAATATCTGAATTCTCCAAGAAAACTCGGTTCTAACTCTCGTATCAAATCGACGGTAACATCCTCCGGTGTTGGCACTGTTGCTAGAAACTCTTGTGCCTCTAATTCATCGTCACTAGATCCAATTGTTGAATTAATCCAAGATTCTTGTTTGGAAGTTAACTTTGGCAAATTATAATTCCTCCTCTAGACGTTGACCCAATCTCTAAATAAAACTGATGTCTCCAATCTTTCTTCTGCCAATGAATGTCTGTGATCTCCAAGTTGAAATCTTGCCGCACTAAAAGCAACCTCCGAAGCAACTGATGAAGCTTGAATAACTAGAACATCACGAACCATTTTGCTAAGAATTGGAAATGCATTGCCACGTCTCCTCCACCATGCTAATATTTCTACGTTGCCATGCTCATCGTCAACTATTTCCAAAGACTGATTAAAATATTCTTCAAAATCATCACGGTTAGTAGAATTAAGACCAAGAAAACCTCGCATAAAATTATCAATTTCATCTTTATTGGCTGCATTAAAAGTTTGAGCAACTTCTCCTTCAGTAATTTCTATAGTTCTACATTTTTCATACAAAATTTTGGCTTCTACTTTTATGCTATACTTACACATTTCACAAGTTGGAACTTCTTCCGGTAAATTTCTAAAGTATCATACAAAGTTTCATCAAGTTCATGCACACCTAGTAATTTATATTGAGGGTTAAGTAAAGTCGCAGTTAAATAAATTTGAGGAACAGGAAAAAAAAAATTTAAAATTTTTCAATCGTATCTTCAATTGCCACTCTAAATTTTTCAGTTTTATTGTATTTAGAAAACTGAATTGAAATAGCACAAATATTTATTAATACTGATGAAATAATATGATAATAAATTCCAGAAAGCATGTTTGTAGCATAATAAAAAAGTTTCAAAAATTACAATAGTTCTTTAGTTTCTTCCCATTCTTTCTAATGGGTCATCATTATGAGCATTAAACACCATTTGCATGGGTCCTTTATATTCATAAGCAGCTGAAAGCATTTCATAAAAAGAATTCCACCTTGTTTTAATATGTTTTGGCACTTTTCGTGGTGTCATATCACATAGTACACAACGCTCGTTAAATTCCCTAATTCTAGCAAGTCTATGAGCATAAAAAAATCCATAAACCAACATATTCAATTTTCATACAACCACAATCAAATAATGAAATACCATCTTGTACAACTAAATTTAATACATGTACAACACATCTAATATGAAAAACATTATTATCAATTGGACATAATCTAGTTTTTAACATATTAGCAACGTTTGTATTGTTAGATGCATTATCTAATGCTACAATCATTACTTTATATAAAAGCATATAAAAATCTAAAACACCTAAAATAGTTGAAGTTATATATGCACCAGTTTTTTCTCTACACATTCTTTATAACTTAAGATTCTTTTTTGCATATTCCAATTATGATCAATCCAATGTGCTGTAATAGTTAAATAATCATATCCATTAACACTACGACCCCTATCGGAAGTTATAGACAATCCACAATCTAATATGCTAAATAAACAACGAAGATATTGACAATGTTTACCTTGATATTAAAACATTAGATTTAACAGTATTTCTTGAAACACCTTTAAAGGAAGGATTATAAGTTTGTTGAATATATTCAACAAAACTGGGATGTGAAGGAAAACCATAAGGCAAACCACAAACAGAAACCCTCTTAGCAAAATTTTTGTGATCTCTTTGTTTATTATATTTACGTTGTGTAAGTGGACCACCGGGGTTAGAAGGATCCACTGTTCCTTGAATCATGTTAGAAGCCCCTACCGATTGATTAACATTATAATTAATATCAACATCATTAACTTGAATTCCTTTTTTTATCGGCTAGAGCTTTGGCTACCTTATATTCAATCGGCCTACAAGTTAACAAATGTCTATTTAAGCCCCCGTCCTACCTTGACCTCCACCTTGTCTATGTATAAAGTGTTGTTTACACTTATTAGTTGCTTACACTTATTACAAATAGCAATAGAGTTTTCCTTATCTAAAGTCATAAATTGCCACACAATAGAAGTTTTATGGTGTTGATACTTCACCTTATCCCTTGTAGGAGGTACAATAGGGGGAAGGGGGGGGGAGGCGTTGCCAATTTTGCTCAGTTCGAATTGTAGTTTGAGTTGGAACTTCTGTCACCGGACTAGTAGGTGTTTCTTCTAATTCATCTTCTTCCGAATCAACTTCTACTTCTTCACCTAAATTTTCATCACAATCAGTGTTACAATAACGTCGTCCTAAAACTTCATGATCAATTTCAACATTTGAATCAATATTAAAATGTGGAGTGAAAGAAGTATCATCAACATAAGTAGAGTCATTTGTTCCTTACTACCTTTTTTAGAAGAAGAACCACCACATTTAATTTTATTTTTTTCCTTACTACATTTTTTAGAAAAATTAAATAGATTAGAAATAGCAGTTGTTACTTTCTCCTTACCTGTAATTTTTTTGTTAGAACTCATATTTAATAAAATGGGAAGTGAAATATAAAAATAATAATAACACAAAAACTAATTGCAAAAAATTAAATAAATAAATAAAATGAAACGAATGTACCAAACGTCTACGTTAATAGCAGATGTTATAACCAACTCTTAAAGCTTGTAGTTTGTTGTAAGTTGTAATTTGTAACTACAAGCAATATAAATATTATGATATAAATTGAGAATTTAGAATTGAAATATAAATATTATGAAATAAATTGAGAATTTATAATTGAGAATTAAGTGGAATCAAGAATTAAGATTTAAGAATGAGAGGATATAGAATATAGATGAGAGAGTAGATAATTTTGTAAGAAATAATGAAGGATAAAGGCGTACTTATAATATTAAAAATGGACTAAAGTGTATTTATTGTAACGTTAGGTTTTAAATTAAAGTTCAATAAGTAGGCGTGGTAGGGGGTGTTGGGGAAGTGTAAAATTTCCAAAAATCTGATTATAGTCGTTGGGGGAGGGGGGGGGAGGACTATCCGTTGCCCCAATGGTCCCCACGGCTAGAATATTTGAATAAAAAGACAAATTTGGGCGTGTCCCGCGAGACCGGCCAATTCAGCCGAGTCTCGTGGGAAGAAATTGTGAATCGTCCCCTCCCCAATTCCCTTACCCTACATCCCTCCAACCCGAAAGACCACGCGGGACCGAAACCTGCAAGAAGGGTCTCAAGCCAATAATGGGTCGAGTTGGCCATCCCGGTCCCCTTTCCATGCCAACTCATGAAGGATTGAGAGAGGTAACTGCTTTTTATCCTGGCGGGCCCTCTTTTCCTTTTTCTTTAAGCTTTGTTCTCTTGAGAAACAAAGTGTGAGACCTGTATTTATCTTTCAAATTCTGTATTTTCGTTAGTTGCTTGTACACGCGACAACCCAATTTTGGGGTATTGTTTAGAATGAGTTTTCCTCATTTGTCTTATTCTTGCTTTTTATTTCCTCATTGCTTTTGTTTTCGTTCAGGTTGCGGCAGACTTGTCTTGATGAGAATACACAAGTTCCATCCCGTCCATTTTTGGGTCCTCACAGTTAATAGCTATTAGTTTAATATTCTATTATTATTTTGACTTATTGGTTACTCCACGATCAAAAGTATCAAGGATTAAATATCATTATTAACTAATAAAGTGCAATTATGCTACCATTCGATCAAGTATATATTTTGTTCCAAAAAATTAGTATGCTTGTTTCATTTATTTCTATTATTTTTTATATTTTTAGTATCTTATATTTAATTTTTGTTATTTTAATTAAACTAGCACAATGAATTTAATGTAAAAAGTTAAAAGTTTTTTTGAGGTTATTCTAATAGAGGTAAAAGTAGAAATTCAAGAGGTTTTATTTCTAATATTGTTCTATTTCTACATTTTTAATTTTCTTCTTTGTCATGTCTTATTACTAATTATGTTGAAATCATCAAATAAATTAAATTTTATTATTGCATTATCAAATGATTTCTTTAAATTTTAATTTACATAAAAATATTGACTACTGCGTACTAAAAATTATTGAACTTAATAAAATATAAAATAGACTAATATAGTGCAAGTCTTACCTATTTATGATTATTAAATATTAAATATTGACCAATAAGAAATTAGTATAAAATACAGAAATTTCAATATTTGGGCGCTACAAATTCTATCTCGAAAGTTTCTCAACTTACAATAATCCTAAATTTTTCAAAACTCACAGTTACATTGCGTAGCACACGATACATAAGTTATGTATCAGATACATAACTATAAACTAGATTCATACTGATTTTGGTTTGAAATAACTGGTCTTATGTATCAACAATAACATTTGTACCAGATACACTGTACATAAACAAAGGTGTAATGTATCTGATAGAGAAGTAGTGATGTATCTGGATGTTAAGATAAAAAGAATGAAAAAGTGATTTTTGTAATTAATTCAAATAGTAGACATTTTTAGATTAAAGATGCTCAGATGATGACATGGTTTCTAGGGTCAATTGACCCTCTTATTGTTCTTAATCTCAGGTCGTACAAGACAACTTAGGCCATGTGGGATTACTTATGAAAGGTTTATAACAAAGATAATAGCACAAGACACATTTAGTTAAGAGTATGAAATTGTTAATAATTCTCAAGGAGGTTTTTCTATTCCGAATTATATTTTTTTTATTTCAGAACTTATGGGCTTAATTTACAGATATTGTCTATGCCAAAATACCTATTGAATCTCTATCTGTGATTCAGGCAGTTCATGAGCAAAGCAAGCGAGAACAATTTTTGATGAAATTATGCTCCGACTTAAAGAGTCTTTGCTCTAACTTGATGAATCGAGAGTCGTCTCCCTCTTTTGGATGTTTGTTATAGGAAATTACTCCATGAAGAGCAACGTCTTGTCACACAAAAAACTTTCAAAAAAGAAAATGATGTCATTGTTGCATTTGCTGCTCAAGGTAAAGGAAAGGGAAGGGATATGACTAGAACTCAATGCTACTGTTGCAAGGAATATGGTCATATTGCTAGCAATTGTAGCAAGAAGTTTTGTAATTATTGTAAGCAACAAGGGCACATTATCAAAGAGTGTCCCACGGGCCCTAAAAATCGTAAGTTCAATGTTTTTCAAGCTTGGATAAATGGTTCCACTATTGATAACCCATCTTCAGGACAAGTTCTTACTCCTGAAATGGTATAACAAATGATTGTATCAGCCTTTTCAGCGTTGGGGTTACAATGTAATAATGTTACATCTAATTTTTGGATTGTTTATTTAGGTGCTTCCAATCATATGACCAAATCAATGAGCATACTAAAAAGTGTTCATAAGTATCAACGTCTATCACAAATACAGATTGTCAATGGTAGTAATTTACCCATTGCCAAGGTTGGGGACATTACTCCAACTTTCAAGAATGTTTTTGTTTCACCAAAGTTGTCAACTAGTCTTACTTTAGTTAGACAATTGGTAGATAACAATAATGTGATGTGATTTTTTCTCGTAATGGTTGTTTTGTGCAGGATCTGGTGTTGGGAACGATAATCATGAAGGGGCCAAAAGTTGGACGATTATTTCCTATACACTTTTCTGTTTCCCCGATTCTATCTTTTGCTTGCACTTCTACTACTACTAAGACTGACATTTGGCATAAGCGTCTAGGAAATCAAAATTATGTTGTGTTGTCTCATTTATCAAATTCTCATTTACTAGGAAATAAAAATCAATTTTATGCTGCTTCCATTGATTGTTCTACTTGTAAATTAGGCAAAACTAAAACTCTTCCTTTTCCTAACTTTGGTAGTCGTGCTACAAAGTGTTTAGATGTCATTCATAGTGATATTTGGAGCATTTCACCAATTATTTCTCATGCTCATTTAAAATAATTTGTGACATTCATAGATGACTATAGTCGGCTTTCATAGGTGTATTTTCTTCGATCCAAATCTAAGATATTTTCCATGTTCTAGACATTTTTGTCTTATATTGAGACACAATTTTCTACATGCATCAAATTATTAAGATCTGATTCCAGTGGAGAATATACGTCTTATGAATTCAAAAAATTCTTTCTTGACAAAGGAATAATCTCACAACGCTTTTCCCATATACACCACAACAAAATGGAGTAGCAGAGCGTAAAAATTGACATATTTTAGATATCACTCGTACTTTATTGATTGAGTCCTTTGTACCATCTAAATAATGGGTGGAAGCTTTTTCTACTGCTGTCTATTTAATTAATAGACTGTCATCTAAAGTGAAAAATCTTGAGTCTTCATATTTTCATCTTTATCACCAAAATCCTAACTATAGCGATTTTCATACATTTGGTTGTGTTTGTTTTGTGCATTTGCCTCCTTTGCAGCGTAAAATACATTTTGTACAGTGTACTAAATTTGCTTTTATGGGTTATAGTACTTCACAAAAAGGTTCTATTTGCAATGATCAATGTTGTCACAACTTTTGTGTTTCTATAAATGTTATTTTCTTTGAGAATCGGTCATTCTTTCCTTCTATTGTAGATTCATCTTCTACTTCTCCTCTTTTTCCTACTTTTGAGGATTTATCATCTTCTTTTAAGAGGTTCAAACCTGGATTTGTGTATGAACGACGTTGGCCGACTTTACCCCATCCCGACACTGATTCGCCACCTGAAATTTCACCACAACTAGAACCTAAGAATTCTTCAAGATCTGGTCCTCCCAAGCCTACTCGGAGATCTACTAGAGTTTCTCGCACTCCTAATTGGTATGGATTTTCCTCTACTTTATCCAACATTTTTGTTCCAACTTGTTACTTACAAGCTTTCAAGCATGAATGTTGGCCAGAAAGCAATGGAGGAAGAACTTTTGGCTCTTAATGAAAATGACACAAGGGACATAGTTTCATGTCCTTCAAATGTCTTCTCAATTGGATGTAAATGGATTTATTCAATTAAACTTCATTAAGTTAGAACTCTTGATCGGTACAAAGTTCGATTGGTTGTTCTTGGTAACAGACAAAAGTATAGGGTGGACTATAAGGAGACTTTTGCACCCGTACAGAAAATGACTACGGTGCGAACTATTATTGCCATTGCTGCTTAACAAAACTAGTCTCATTAACAAAGGGATGTCAAAAATGCATTTCTCCATGGTGATCTTAAAGAAGATATTTTTATGAAACCTCTACCTGGTTTGTTCTCATCACCTACATCAGATGTGTGCAAGTTGAAGCAGTATTTGTATGGATTAAAACAAGCTCGCCTAGAGCTTGGGTTGATATGTTCCGGTCTATTTTGCTACAATTTTCTTTTGAGGAGATAAAATATTACTCATCTTTTTTTCTTCGGAAAACATTACAGGTTGTATTCTTCTTTTGGTGTATGTAGATCACATTATTATCATAGGAACCAATTCTTCATTAATCACTAGCCTTTAACAGCAGCTTAAATATTCTTTTCATATGAAAGATCTTGGTACTCTTACATATTTCTTGGGTTTGGAAGTTCATAATGATGCTTCAGGTGTGCTTTTAAACCAACACAAATAAACTCCCCCTCATCTCCACTTGGTGGTTGTTCTCCACATCATTCGGTATCTTCCAGAAACATCTACTCGTGGATTGTTCTTTCCAAGTGGTTCTCCTATTTGTCTTAATGTTTTTAGTGATTCTGATTGAGCGGGATTTCTTAATACTCGTCATTCAATCATTGGTTGGTGTATGTTTCTCGGAGAGTCATTGATATCTTGGAAGAGTAAAACGTAAGATCGTGTGTTATAATTTTCAAAAAGGCTGAATATCGATCCATGTCTACTCTTCTCCCTACAAACAATACAAGTGTTATTCAGATTACTACTAATCCAGTTTTTCATGAGAGGACCAAACACATCGAAATAGATTTTCATTATATACAAGAAATTGTAGATCAAGGAGTCATTACTCTTCCACATGTGTCTAGTGATCTTCAAATAGATGATGTGTTTACAAAATCCATGGCACGACAACACCATCAGTTTCTACTAGGCAAATTGATGCTTCTTGATCCACCAGTATCAATTGAGGGGGTATGTAAGCATGATGGACAACGAAATAATTGCATATATTAATGTAATTATATAGTGCTATAAATTAGTATTATTATATAGAATTTTTTTATAGAATCAGAGAAATAAATATTGTGATAGAATTGTTGATTTGTAAGGATAGCAAAGCATATTTAGAGGGATTGAATAGTATATTTGTAGATAGGAAAGGTGGATCTTTAGGGCTAGGAAAGGTGGATCTTTAGGGCTGTGTAATCTTTATACTCACTATTTAATGGAAAGACTCTCTCACTTTGAGAGGCATTCAACACAAAATTGACATTTTACTCGTGAGAGTTAATTATTGGCTCTTGATACCATATGAAGTATTAAGCTACCAGTAGAATAAAAGGAATGGTGTGTTTTATTGATTGTAGATTAAGTATATATATTCCATAGAACTTCTACAACCTCGAGATAAACTAAGAAAAAGGTAAGATAACCTAAATACAAGGGGAAGTTACAACAGAGTCCTAAAGAGCAGGCACTACTAAATCTGATCTGTTATTACGCCCCCAAAAGTTAGTGGTGTAAAAAACACCTAACTTGGAAAATTGTTGGACAAAAGAAGCTTTGGGAAGAGATTTTGTGACTATGTCAGCCACTTGACCAGCTGAGCGAAGGTGGTGAACTTCAATATCCTTGGTCTAAACTTGTTCAGGAACAAAGTGAAAACAAATGGCGATATGCTTCATCCTACTATGGAAAACCGGATTGGAACAAATGTAAATGGTGTTGATGTTATCACAAAAAACCTGTGTAACTCCCTTAAGTGAAAGCGAAGTTCATGAAGAAGATTTGTTAGCTAATTGGTTTCTGCAATAGCAGCAGCCACAACTCTATACTCAGCTTTTGTAGTGGGCCGAGTTACAGAGAATTGTTTATTGAAGGACCATGAAATTGGTGTAATACTCATGAAAGTAATATAGCCATAGGTAGAAGTGTGATCATTTGGATCACTAGCCCAATCTGAATCAGAATAAATAACCAAATGAGAAGATGGAGCTTTAAAAATCTGTATGCCATATTGGTAGGTGTGACAAAGATAACGATGTAATCGCTTCACTGCTTTCCAGTGAGATTGGTGTTGATTGTCCATAAATTGAGAGAGCTTGGTAACTGTGAAGGCAATATCATGACTTTTAAGGATAAATAGTGAAATTTTCCAATTACGCACCGATAAAGAATACCATCAGCCGAAGGATCATTCATTGAAGCAGTCAAAATGGTAGTTGAGATCATAGACGTAGTAGCTCCTTTACTGCCTAGCATGCAAACATCATCTAAAAGATAAATAATATACTTGTGCTGGGACAAAAAAAGGACCCACAGTAGAAGAGATAATCTCAACACCCAAAGAATAATGGAGTTGTCCAAAGTCTTTTAAGGTGAAAATAGTTGAAAGACCATCTATTATATGACGAACCCCACGAATTTGATTTCCAGAGATGATTATATCATTCAGATAGATAAGAACATAAACAATGAATCCAAAATTATGCAAAATAATTAAAGAATTAGATTGGGAATTGACAAACCCAACAATTAGAAAATAATTTTTGAGATCGTTGTACCAAACTCTGGGATAAGTTTCAATACATATATTACTTTATTCAACTTGCAGACATGGGTCGAGAAACTTTGATCTTCAAATCTTGGTGGTTTCCTCATATAAACTTCTTGCTCAAGGTGTCATTGTAAGAATGCATTATTGACATCAATTTGATCGATTGGTTAGTTGTACTACGTGGCAATAGGAAGCACCAACCGAATAGTAATTGGTTTGACTAACAGGCTCCAGGTGGAATGGAAGTCATCCCTTTACAACAAGCAGAGATTTATACCTATCAATGGAACCATAAGATTTATATTTTATCTAACACAACCACTTGCAATCAACCACATTCATCGAAGGAGAAACTGGAACCAATTCTCATGTGTGATTCCTAACAAGTGGATCAAATTCAACTTGCATGGCTTCTCTCCAGTGAGGTTAAGTACATGTTTGTATGTATGGGGAACAAAGGACAAGGAGAGTTTAACACTAACACTAAACTGCTTGGGTTTGAGGCTATTTATTTTGGAGTGTGTGACCATGGGATGACTTGAAGTGGTCATCACGGGTGACGGAACATATGAATTCAAAGAAAGTACATGTTGGGAAGGGTTATAATTAGATGAGTGAGAAGGTAGGTTTGGGGAAGTATAAGGGAAGGGGGTGGTAACACTGAGGTACTTAGTTGTTGGAAATTTTTGTGTTGATAACACTGAGGTAACACTGAGGTAACACTGAGGTACTTATCATTAATGGTGTGGATGACGTTGGCGGTTGAGTATAATCAGGTGGTGGTGTAATAGTGGGTGGCAATGAAGGAGAGGATAAAGTTTGAGAATTACTTGATGTAACAGAGACACCTTCTGATCCGACAGGCATTGAGTCGGGTAGTGGAGAGTGCACAGGCACAACATCTAGGATTGGATGACAAGAAGCTAAACTTGACGGTTTATTAGTCATAGGTAGAACATCTGAACAAATTTCCCAAGCGATATCACTGCTTTGTTGAACTTTTAGATTGGAAAAAATATTATGAAAAGGATAGGTGTCTTCTAACAAATGAACATCCCTAGGTAAGTACCATTCATTTTTTATGAGATCAAAACATTGATGGCAGTAATAATTATTAGAAAATCCTAAATATACGCAAGGACTAGATTTTGGCTCTAACTTATTTTTAGCATATGGTTTAAGTAACGGGTACCATAAACAATCAAAATCTCTATGGGATTCATACTTTGGAGCCTTTTGAAATAAGATTTCATAGGGGCATTTATTTTGTATGTTTGGAGTGGTTAGACAGTTTATAAGGCACATTTCTTAGTGATAGGCAAAACTCTAAGAATAAGGGCAATGAGGCTTAATGCAACAAGGTTTCGGCAGTCTCAACAACATGCCTATGTCTACGTTCAACTAATGCCACTCTTTGAGGCGTGTACGGAGGTGTCACTAAATGCTCAATACCATGAATTTTGAGATATGAAGATAAACCTTGAAACTCACCACTACCATCAGTGTAGAGAGACCAATTTTTTGTTCGCAATTGACGCTCAAGTAAGGGATGTATTTTGAGTATTGGTCAACAAATAAGGTATAATATCTCGTGTTATCAATTGACAAAATAGGAGATGGACCCCATAAATCAGTATAAATTATTTGTAATGGTCGTTGACTTTGTAATGAATTTTCAGAAAAAGGTACCCTGTCTATTTTATCATAATAAGAAGAATTATATATGGAAGCGGTTCTAGAATATGAAACTGAAAAAGAAAACTGATGTAAAATTATGTTTAAAGTATGATGATTAGGATGGCCTAAATGTTGGTGCCACAGGTGTAGAAGAACGACATCATTGCATTGATGGGAATGATATGCACTACCTGGCGGCCACTCATATAGCTCATCTCTATTCTACCCGTGAAACAGAGGTGTCCCCGTGCTCAAATCCTTTACAAAATAAGAAAGAGGAAGAATTCAATGGACATATGGTTACTGCGGCAAAATTTGGAAACAAAAAGAAGATTTTTTTTTTATAGAATGAAAACATAAGGTATTGAGAAGCTTAAATTACTTATTCGACACACTTAAGTTAGTGTTACTGGTAGGAGATATTGGAATGGTGTTACTATCCCCCATTGGTATCTCTTCTAGACCATGGTAGGTGTGCACATCAATGAATTTTTGTGCACTACATGCCAAATGATGAGTGGCGCTTGTATCAACAATCCAAGGAGCCTATTGAGTTGGAGAGAGAGCAACATAGTTTACCCGGTCATATAGGTGATTACCTTAGATGAATGACTAGAAAGGTTACACAATTGGCACTTCAAAGTACTGTAGGTTATATTTACCACTACGTCATGGTTGGGCACGCCATAACTAATTGGTGATGGGGGAATTTGCATTTGGACGCCTGTTAAAGGTGTTTCCTTGCAACAATGCATATTAGTTTGCTATGAAATTGCAGCACTAATTGGTGTTGAGAGTGGCTTCTTTGCTTCTTCATGTTTGATGTATAGTTCATGGTCAAGCAAATTTTAATAAAATTGGATAAGATATAGTAGAATCTCTTCTTCAGATAGTAGTATATATTTCACGGAATTTGGGTCCCAGTCCAGTGAGGATTTTGACAATCAGTTCCTCATTGGACACATGAGCTCCAACAATGGCAAGTTCATCACAAAGAGATAGAACTTGGTGTAGATAATCAACGACAGGAAAGGTTTCTTTTGAGAGGCGATCCAGACGATCGCGCAAACTAATGATCTTTGTTTGCGATTTATTGGCATACGCAGTCTGCAAAGCATGTCAAGCAGCCTGGAAAGTGGATGCAATGGCAATCGTAGCAGCAAGAGTAGGACCAACTGTGGCCAAGATAGCAATTTGAATGAGCTGATCTTGCTGATGCCATAAAACAAATGTAGGATTTTCGACGTCCTAATTATTTTGAGCCACTGTACGAGCAGGGACTGGGCGAGAACCATCGAGATGGCCAAAAAGGTTGTGACCACGCATAAGCATGGACACTTATGCTTTCAAATGGGAAAATATGTGGTTTTCAGTTAATTTGATTGGTAACTGGGTGACAGGATTAAACTAATTAATTGATGTATTAGCATCGAAGTTGGCTATAATGATGTTTGGGGATATTTTTACTACAAGGGTGGGAGGGTTTCTCGAAAAAAAAATATGTTAGCATGATGGACAGCTGAATAATTGTATAAAATAATTATATAGTGCAATAAATTAGTATTATTATATAGATTTTTTGTAGAATTAGAGAAATAAATATTGTGATAGAATAGCTAATTTGGAGGGATAGAGAAGCAGATTTAGAGGGATTGAATACTAGATTTGTATAGATTAAATAGTTGATTTTTAGGGATAGGAATGGAGGATCTTTAGGGATGCGTAATCTTTATACTCTCTATTTAATGGAAAGACTCTATCACTTTGAGAGGCATTAAGTAGAAAATTGACATGGTATCAGAGCCATGTCCATCCTCGTTGGGCTCCCAGTCCATGCTCCATTCAGGTCTGGGCGTGAAGAGGGTGTTAGAGTAGGTAAAATTCCTACATTGGTTGGGGATTGGAGTGGTGGTCTGCTTATATGGACTTAGGCAATCCTCCTCTCATGAGCTAGCTTTTGGGGTTAAGTTAGGCCAGGTTTCATCCTAGGACTTTTGTTCTTGGTCATTCTAGTTGATTTCTTGAGTCTTTGTAGTTTTCATAGGTATTCAAAAGCATGAATTCACATCATTTTGAATCCTTCAGTGTTCGTTTCACTGGAAAAAAATATACTTCTTAGGAGTTTCAGTTTCAGTTACTTGTCACCGGCAAAGAACTATGGATCCATATAGATGGAAGTGATCTAGCTCCTACTCATCTGACAAAGCTAGGTGAATGTGTTAAGTAAAGAGTTCATTCACACTAGTGTTTCTCTGTGGGGTGCTCAGATGTTGTTTGTAAGGAGAAAAGGTGGGTCCATGAGGATTTGTATTAACTATCGACAGTTGAACAAAGTGACAGTGAAGAACAAGTATCCTCTTCCTCGTATTGATGATTTTTTTGATCAGCTTCAGGTTGTATCTCTATTTTCTAAGATTGAATTGAGGTTCGGTTATCATCAGCTGAATATTAGGGCATCCTATATCCCTAAGACAACTTTTAGGACGCGTTGTGGACACTATGAGTTTCTTGTGATGTCTTTCGATTTGACTAAAGCCCCTGCAACGTTCATGGAGTTGATGAACGGGGTGTTTCGATCTTATTTGGATTCCTTTGTAATAGTGTTCATTGATAACATCTTTGTGTACTACAAGACTGAGGAGGATCACGTTCGACATTTGAGGATTGTACTCCATAGATTGAGAGAAGAGAAGCTTTATGCCAAGTTCTCGTAGTGCAAGTTTTGGCTTAATTTTATGACATTTTTGGGACATGTGCTATCCAAGAAGGGTATTCGGGTGGATCCAACCAAGATTAAGGCAATAAGGGGTTGGACCAGACCTACATTAGTTACTAAGATCTAGAGTTTTGTGGGCCTTACGGGCTATTACTGATGATTTGTTTAGAGCTTCTCTACCATTACAATCTCCTTTGACTAGATTGACTTGATAGAGTATGAGTTTTCGGTGGTATAATGAGTGTGAGGAGAACTTTCAAAAGCTCAAGATCTTGTAAACTTTTCTCATATTTTGACTTTACCCAAGAAGGCTGTGGATTTCACTGTTTATTGTGATGCTTCTGCATTCGGGTTAGGTGTTGTTCTGATGTAGAAGGGTAACATGATTTTCTATGCTTCTAGGCAGTTGAAGACTCATGAGAGAAACTACCCTACCCATGATTTGGAGTTAGAAGTCATGGTGTTTGTGTTTAAGTTATGGCGACATTATCTGTATGGAGTTCATTATGAGGTTTTCACGGATCATCGGACTGTTCAGTACATTTTTAGTCAGAGAGATCTGAAATTGAGACAACGCATATGGTTGAGCTACTAAAGGACTATGGTATAACTATCTTGTATCATCCATGAAAGGCCAATAATGTGGCCGATGATTTTAGTAGGAAGACTTCTAGCATGGGAAGTCTTGCCGCTATTAGTGTGGAGGAGAGACCATTGGCTAGAGATTTTTAGAGATTAGCCAACAGTCTCGTCCGTTTGAAAATTCTGAGGAGACGAGTGATTTGATTGGTTTCATTGAGGCTTTTTATTCTTTAGTTGAACAGATTCGTGAGCACCTGTTTGATGACGAGAAACTATGTCTTATTCGAGACAAGGTGATGAGAGGGGAAGCCAATGAGGTTGTCCTTGATTTTGATGGTGTCTTTAGGGTTGGGGGTAGGATATGTGTGTCCAAGGTGGGCGAGTTGATTAGACTGATTCTTCAGGAGTCCCATTTTTCTCAATATTCCATCGATCCCGGTGCGGCAAAGATGTATCATGACCTGAGCCAGCACTATTGCTGGTGTGGTATGAAGAGGGATATACATATTTTATTTCGAGGTGTTTGACTTGCCAACAAGTCAAGTGTGAGCACCAGCAGCCTGTAGGTATATCTTAGAGGAAGCCTATTCCTACTTTGAAGTATGAGCGGATCACTATGGACATTGTTGTGGGACTACCTACAACTGTGGGTGGTTATGACTCCATTTGGGTGGTTGTCTATAGGTTGACCAAGTCCACCCATTTCATCACATTTCGGTGGCATGACCGAAGCCTACACCCTGGACATGGCCGGCACTCAAGAATCATTGTTGGTCCCCAAGCGAACCCTCATCCTGGATGACTACTGGCGGAAGACTAACTTGAGCATACATAAACATCAAATTGAAAGAAACGTTTAAAAACAGTTTACTGAATCTCAAAACTTTGTTGAATATACCGAGTATAAAACATAAGTTATAAATAAAACATTTGAAACTAAAAGACTCTCCGAATTTGTCTATCTATGAAGCCTCTAATGTATACAGGGATGAGTGTTAGGACAAAACTTGCAACTCCTCAAGAGAACTACTAGTAAAAACTCATAAAAATTGGAGTCCTCTGAAAGCAAGGAGGTCTTACTCAAAAGCTGGCGAGCAGATGAAGTGATCTCAACGGACTCTTGTTGAGGATCCTAAGAACCTGTATCTACATCATTAAAATATGCAACTCGAATGACATCAGTACATTGACTGTACAAGTATGTAATTTAGCTGAATAACAAATAACTGAAAGAAAGGACTGCAATAGATAACAATGTACTCAAGCTAAATGTAAAGAAATAAAGGAGTTAAATCATTTAAAGATTTAAAAAATACTTTCTCATTTATGAACTCAACATAATAAGTTATAAATAAAAATACCCTTTAACTCTATTGGGAGATTCTTCAACTGACAACCATTACTATGCGCTACGTGATGATACATTGTCTTGCCCACGCTGCCAGAACTATCCTATACCTTGTCGGGGTATTGAACACCTCAACTAAGTAGATCCACTAAGATATGATTAAAAGCAATAAGGAATCATCTAAAAAGTATGACCCTTTACCCATGTTGGCATACATGGTTTATGGGGGCTATGAGTTGTATGAACTCTCCCCCATATCGGTGCTCAATACTACTTCCAATAATATATACTCATGCTCATATAGTTTAAAAAAACATAACTCTTCCTCTAGTTTGAGATAATTGCTCAAACTACCCTCTTAAAAGAGGTAACTACTCTTGAAATAACTTTTGAACTCATAACACATTTTAAAATCTCAGTTTCTCTTTTATTAATGTAAACATTGATGCCTCTCGGAATACATAGTCCCTTTATACACATACTTGAAAACTCTTTCTCAAAAACATTTCAAAATCATATTATAATATGATCATTGATGACTCGTGAATTCATACTACAAAAACATTGATGGTATATCTAGATACCATACTGCTTAAACATTGATGGCATACTCTATTGTCATACTAATCATGTTTTAGAAACTCTTTCTCAAAACTCATCTTTACTTTGTCAAAAAACTCAGTTTAAAACTCAAGTGTTGGCTTTAAAAAGCTTCTCAAAATTTATAACTCAATTCATAGGGTTCATGCGGAATTAGGGACATGAACGACTCAACTCAACAATAATGCATAACATATAGCAATTCAATAATTAGGAGTAGAAATTACAAAAACGAAATAGGAACTCGAGAACTCAAAATTAACTCATCTCAAGAATCTAGGGGTAGAATCCTAGATTTCTCTTTTTACTGATTTGAAAGTAGATGTACGGCATGAGGATGAACTAGTTCAACACTATGATAGCCTTACATACCTGGAAGAACAAAGTTCTTGAAGAATCTTGAAGAAGAACTTGAGTAGAAGCCTTGAAACCCTAGCTTGAAGGAGACCAATCAAGAAAATCTTTCTTGAGATTCTTGAATTAGTTTCTTGAAATCTCTATGACCAAGAATTATGATTTTCATTAGTGATTCATAATTGTATAGATCAATTTGAGTTGAAAAGAATGAAATTCTTTGAGAAAGACTTACCTCGAAGAAGAATCTTGAAAAAATTTGAAAGAATCTTGAATGGAGTCTTCTACTTTGATTTTTCCTTAGGGTTTGAGAGAGTAGAGAATTATAAATTAAGAGACTAAAATCTGATTGTTTTGGATCTTTAATTAACCAAGAAATTCGTTTAGGTTTTCTTAGAGGTAAAAAGACAAAAACGACATTTTTTAATGTTTTCCCGTCCGCTAATTCGTCACAGTACTGTATAATGTTACTAAAATGATCATAACTTTTTACTCAACACTTGGATTGACGGAAAATTGGTGGCGTTGGAAAGAGGATTCAAATGCCTTTAATTTGATAGGTTATGGTCCACGTAACTCTTTATATTCTAAGAGATGTGGTCGTTTTAAGTTGACCTAAGTAAAATCTTATGTCAAAACTTTATCGGTAAAGAAACTTTCAACTCAACTTTGTGCTAGGAGTTACTGGTGACCTTAATTATTATCCAAAATCATTCCCACAGTAAAGAATTTACCTTTACACATATGGAAAATTTAAGAATCACCCAATATAACCCTACATGTAAATGAAAAATGGTTCGAGTCTTAACTTAGAAATTTTTGGGGTGTTACAATATCTCCCCCTTGGGATCATTCGTCCTCGAATGACGGCTGGTCTTAGAATGGAAAGGGGTTACTCTTACTGTATTCAAGTCTAACTCAGAATCACAAGACATCACTATCTTATCCTCAACACTTGACTTGATTTCTCATCTTATCATCTCCCTCTTAGGTTTGGAGTTGACACTCTAAAGCCAAGGATCTATTCTCATCATCTCGAAACTAGTCTACATTCCATTTATTCTAATACTTAGGAAAGGCTTATCCCATGGCTACTGAACTCTCCATAAGTAGGTACTAAGACTCCTTCTAAGACCTTTTTCTAAGATGCTTCTCTTAACCTCTTCTCAATGGCTTATAAGGCTGCTTCATCTAGCTCTTAAGCGAAGAAAATGCTTACCTCAGCCTATTACACATTAATAGCTCAATTATACTATCTAGGCACACATGAAAAATAATCATTAACTTAATTGGAATCTCATCTAACTACATACGATCTCAGGTACACCGCTTAATTATCTTGTTAATCTAATGACTTAGCCACACTTCATTTCTCTCATCTAAAAGTTAGAATCTCATACTTATACTAGTCACACTTGAAAAAGGCAACACCTTAATTTCTTACCTACTTTAAGTCAAATCTACCAGATTAGATCTCGAACTAACATCATCACCCTCATGTTTCCATTATTTTTTACCACCGCTCTCTTCTCAAATTCAAGCCTAATGTTTATTACTAAACCCGGATATCAATATGATTGCTCGCTTACTATACTAACTTAAAACTACAAGATACAAATTAAGAAACACTCGCCCATTAAAACCTCATCACAAGTAGTCAATCTTTATCTCTCAGTCTTCATACTTACAATTAACTGTCACCCTTCCTTTCACAACTTAAGTACTATTTACCCATTCGCTATAAATCATTGCCTAATTAGTTATATAACCCTCTGAATATTATGGGCTCTCCCTTAAAAATTAGAAGCCTAGCTTAGATATATCTCCTCATGAATACTCTACTTTTCTATTCAACACCTACACTTGGTCGTTACTAATACAATGAAACCTCATCATAAACTCCTTTCTAGTTAAAGTATACTCTAACTCAACCATACTAATAACGCTTACTCTACCTTCTATCATGAAATCTACACAAAATTATTATTCCTTAGTCTACTCATAGAGGAAAACTCCTCGTGAATAACTCACTATGTGCATCACTACAATAACATAATTTCCCTCATCACTATCTCCCTTTCATAGGTTACTATACATATGCATGCTTTCCTCTCTCTCTGGTCATTTTTACTACTACTGCTTATAACATCGTAATTCATATTATATTTTCAGGTGAACACACTACCCAAGCTAGAAAACATATTTTCTTATAAAGATCTGAACTTAATAAGCTTTAGGTAAGAGAGTCTAGGAATACATATCGTTTTTAGCTTGAACACATGATTCATATGAATAATAGTGCATTCTTTCAAAACTCAACACTTAACTCACTCACGGGCTTCTCTCAAGCCCCTCTATAGTCTCATTACTTTCCAAAGAGTTTTGGTTAGTGTAACTCATCGATAAGGATCTAGCTTTGCTTTTCAACTACCTTGAGTATGGGAGTAGTCGAATGAATCTAAGAAATGCACGAGTTTGAATAAGTTCTTTATGACATAACTCTATTGCACGATTTAGAGTATGAAAGAAGTGAAACTTTTTTTAAACGTCTGTAGTCCCTTATTTATAAAAGTGGGGACATATAGACATAAATAAAATTCTACTGACATTGTTTCATAGACACCCTAGGAAACTTGAACTTTGTGCTCTGATACCAAGTTTGTCACGACCCGAGCCTACACCCTGAACGTGGCCGGCACTCAAGAATAATTATTGGTCCCCAAGCGAACCCTCATCCTGGTTGACTAAAAGCGGAAGACTAACTTGAGCATACATAAGCATCAAATTGAAAGAAACGTTTAAAAATAGTTTACTGAATCTCAAAAATTTGTTGAATATATTAAGTATGAAACATAAGTTTTAAATAAAACATTAGAAACCAAAATACTCTTCGAATCTGTCTATCTGTGAAGCCTCTAACGTAAACAAGGATGAGTTTTGGGACAAAACCTGCAACTCCTCAAGAGAACTACAAGTAACAACTCATAAAAACTGGAGTCCTCCGAAAATAAGGAAGTCTTACTCAAAAGCTAGCGAGCAGATGAAGTAATCTCAACAGACTCTTGTTAAGGATCCTAAGAACATGTATCTACATAATTAAAAGATGCAGGTCGAATGACATTAGTACATTGAATATATGAGTATGTAATATAGTTGAATAACAAATAACTGAAAGAAAGGACTGCAATAGATAACAATGTAACCAAGCTGAATGTAAAGAAATAAAGGAGTTAAATCACTTAAAGATTTACAAAATACTTTCTCATCTATGAACTCAACATAATAAGTTATATATAAAAAGTCATTTTAACTCTATTGGGAGATTTTCTAATCGACAACCATCACTATGAGCTACATGATGATACAACATCTCGCTTACGCTGCCAGAACTGTCTTATACCTTGTCGGGGTATAGAACACCTCAACTAAGTGGATCCACTAACTAATGTTTAAAAGAAATAAGGAATCATCTAAAAAAATATGACCCTTTACCCATGTTGGCATACCTGGTTTATAGGGGTTGTGAGTTGTCTCAACTCTCTCCCATATCGGTGCTTAATACTACTCCCAATAATATATATTCCTGCTCATATGTTTAAAAAAATCATAAACACTTCCTCTGGTTTGAGATAATTGCTCAAATTACCCTATTAAAAGAGGTAACTACTCTTGAAACAACTTTTGAACTCATAACTCATTTAGAAATCTTAGTTTCTCTTTTATCAATGTAAAAATTGATGCCTTTGGGAAAACATAGTCCCCTTATACTCATACTTGAAAGCTCTTTCTCAAAACATTTCAAAATCATATTATAATCTGATCATTAATGACTCAGGAAGTCATACTGCATAAACATTGATGGTATATCTAGATACCATACTGCTTAAACATTCATGGCATACTCGATTGTCATACTAATCATGTTTTAGAAACTCTTTCTCAAAACTCATCTATATTTTCTCAAAAAACTCAGTTTAAAACTCAAGTGTTGGCTTTAAAAAGATTCTCAAAATTTATAACCCAATTCATAGGGTTCATGCGGAATTATGGACATGAACGACTCAACGCAAGAATGTTAATGCATCACATATAGCAATTCAATAATTAGGAGTAGAATTTCAAACAAATAAATAGGAACTCGAGAACTCAAAATTAACTCATCTCAAGAATACTCAAATCTAGGAGTGGAATCCTAGATTTCTCTTTTGCTGATCTAAAAGTAGATGTACGGCGTGAGGACGAACTAGTCCAACACTATGATAGCCTTACATACATGGAAGAACAAGGTTCTTGAAGAATATTTAAGAATCTTGAAGAAGAACTTGATTAGAAAGCCTTGAAACCCTAGCTTGAAGGAGAATATTTAAGAAAAACTTTCTTGAGATTCTTGAATTAGTTTCTTGAAATCTCTATGGCCAAGAATTATGATTTTCATTAGTGATTCATAATTGTATGGAGAAATTAGAGTTAAAAATAATGGAATTCTTGGAGAAAGACTTACCTTGAAGAAAAATCTTGAAAAAGATTGAAAGAATCTTGAATGGAGCCTTCTACTTTTATTTTTCCTTAGGGTTTTGCCATAGGGTTTGAGAGAAGAGAATGATGAATTAAGAGGCTAAAATTTGATTTTTTTGGGTCTTTAATTAGTCAAGAAATTCATTTAGGGTTTTCTTAGAGGTAAAAGACAAATACAAACTTTTTCATATTTTCCCGTCGGCTAATTCGTCACAATACTGTATCATGTTACAAAAATGGTCATAACTTTTTACTTAAAACTTAAATTGACGCAAATTTGGTGGAGTTGGAAAGAGGATTCAAATACCTTTAATTTGATAGGTTATGAGCCATGTAACTCTTTATATTTTAAGAGATAAGGTTATTTTAAGTTGACCTAAGTAAAATCTTATGTCAAAACTTAATCGGTAAGGAAACTTTCAAATCAACTTTGTGCTAGGAGTTTCTAGTGACCTTAATTAATATCCAAAATCATTCTCACATGAAAGAATTTACCACATACGGGCAATTTAAGAATCACCCGATATGACCCTATAAGTAAATGAAGAATGGTTCGAGTCTTAACTTAGAAATTTTTGGGGTGTTACATTCGGATGAAGTATACGACGGAGAAGTTAGTCGAGCTTTACATTAGTCAGATTGTGAAACTACATGGAGTCCTAATTTATATTGTCTCTGAAACGACATGGAGTCCTAATTTATATTGTCTCTGAAACTACATGTTCACTTCCAATTTCTGGAAGGCACTGTAGCATGGTTTGGGTACTCGGTTAGATATTTGTACAAATTGTCATCCTTAGACTGATGGTCAGTCCGAGGGGATGACTCAAGTGTTGGAGGATATAATTCGAGCTTGTGTGATTAATTTTGGTGCTAGATGGGATCGATATTTTCCCTTAGCAGAGTTTTCCTATAACAACAATTATCATTACAGCATTCGGATGGCCCCTTTTGAGGCGTTGTATGGAAGATGGTGTAGATCTTCGATCGGATGGTTTGATTCAACTGAGATGGACTCATTGGATACAGACTTGGTTAGACATGCTATAGAGCAAGTTCATTTGATCCAGGGTAAATTCTTGACAACCCAAAGTTGACAAAAGAGTTATGCGGATCAGAGAGTTTGAGCTCTACTGTTCATGGATGGTGATCATGTTTTTCTTCGAATGTCACCCATGAAGTGTGTGATGAGGTTTAGAAAGAAGGGAAAACTTAGGCCTAGATTCATTGACCCTTTGAGATTTTAGGTCATGTGGGATAGATGGCCTATAAGTTGTCCTTGCCACCTAGCTTGTCAGCTGTGCATCACGTGTTTCATGTCTCCATGCTTCGGAAGTACATGCCAAATGAGTCCTATATACTTTACCCTGATTCTGTTGAGTTGGGTCCAGACTTATCTTTTGAGGAGGAGCCTAAAGTCATTCTGGATAAGCAGGTCCAGAAGCTTAGGACCAAAGATATTGCTTTTGTGAAGGTGTAGTGGAAGCATTGTTCCATTGGTTAGGTAACTTGGGAGACAGTGTCAAATATGTGTGCCAAATATCCTCAGGTTTTTGAAGCTCTAGGTACTTTCTTTTGCTTTATGTTTGAGGACGAACATGGTTTCTAGTGGTGGATAATCTAATGACCCGGTCGGTGATATTTGGAAATTTTCATGATATTACCATTTTACCCTCCCGATAACGACCCCGAGTAATTTTATGATTGAGTTTGAAAAGTTGGTTTTCACCTTTGAGTTGAAATTTGAGAATTTGATATGTTTGTGAGTTTAAAAGCTAAGTTGTTAAGAAAGTGGTTTTTGAGGTCTTTTGGAGTTTCGAGTGTGGGAATGGAATTCCATCGATTCCATTAGTCCTGGAATGTGGAATCTAAGCTGTGAGAGGTTTCAATTTTTTGAGTCGTTTGAAGATTTGAGATCCTAAGTTGTGAATTTGTGAAAATTTAGCTTTTGGGTTGACTTTGGTAAACATTCGGGGGTTCGGATGCCTGAATCATAATTCCGAGAGTTCCATTGGATTCGGGGGTTGATTTTAAGCCTAGGTGAGGTCTTGGAAGTGAGGTCTTGCTTGATTTTTGAGAGGTCCCGAGCTTGTTTTAGCCTTTTTAGGCGTGAGTTAGTTTATTGTGGTTTTCATGGATGTCGGGTCAATAAGACCTCGGATTCATATTTTGACATTTCCATTGAGTCCAAAATGTCAAGTTTAATTGATTTGTATATGTGGTTTGTGTGAACAGGGTTCCGAACAAAGCCCGAGGGTCCTTTCGATGATTTAGAGTTTGGCTAGTTTCTGATTATGGTGCATGGTCATTTTGGTCACCGCAATCGCGTGACTCGGGGTCACAATCGCGATGAGGAATTGAGACCTTGGCAGAATGTTTTTTTAAATCGGGGTTTCAACCCCATTGCACTATTTTTTGAGTTTTGGGAGCTTTGGGGTGGTGATTTGGACCAGATTTTTGAGGATACTCTTTTGGGTAATGAACCTTAACTCTAAATCTTCAATTACCCATTATTATTTATGGATTTATCTGTTCAAATCAAGCTTTTGAAATGAGAAAATTGGGGTTATCTTCAAGAACACAAGAATTTAGTAAAATTGTAAATTTGAAGTGGTGTTAATCCTTTTTCGAAATGGTTTTCACTAATGAGTTCCTAAAGCTTTAAACATTTTTTTCAAGTACTGTTTTCCTTTTCAAACCTTAATTTTAGAATTTGGTTTTGTGTTGATTGACCAACTTTTCAAGAGGATTGATGTGGGTATTGTTGTTTCCAGAAATTTATTGTGAATACTTGCTTGTATATAGATTGTGTGGCTTTGAAAGTGAGTCGGAGGGGGAAGACTCAACTAGTGCAGTGATTGTTAAATGATTTAAGGCAAGTGACTTCCTAAACCTTGTGTTCTAGTAGAATTTGTGTAGTTCCTTTGTTGATTGTGTGTTGGGAGTAATGGGGATGAGGTGAAGGGTTTAATTTTCCACTTGTTACATCTAAATGAATAAAAATGGGTTGAAATGAAAAGGGCTATTTGTTGAACATGAAGATCTGAATTGCTTCATTGTAACCCTTGTTGATGTATTGATGAAATATTTAAAAGCATGATTGTGGACTTGAATTGTATGAATTGTTGTCTTTTCCGTGTGGTGTGATAATGCTTGTGTGCACACCATGATGAGTGTAACACCCCAGAAATATTTTAAGGTAAGACTTGAACAGTCCTTCGTTGTGAATAGGATTTTACTAAGGAATTTAAAATTTCTTAAGTATTAAGTTCAGGTCACTAGATGTAGCACCTTGAGTTTCAAAAAGAACTAAATTGGAAATAGAAAAAATCTGAAATTTTGAAAGTTAAGCTAAGTATGAGTTTTGGGTTGACTTCAAACGAGCATAAGTCCTAGATCAGGATGAGTTAGGTCTGCTACCAGTTGCCGTAGGAAATATCTTTGAATTATCTTTCCAACGCCACCCAGTTTGCCCAGTTTCGAGTTCGTATGAGGGAGATATGTGCATTCGAAGTTGGGCAGTCTAGATAAGGAAAGTCAAAACCGGATTTTAAAGGGGTATTTTGGTCTTTTCCTTACCAAATCAGATTTAATTCGTTTTCAGTAATTTTTTAGGGGTATAATCCTATTAGATTCAGTTTTATAATCCTAATATATGCCTAGGGTTTTAGTTGAGAGTTCAAGAAGAGAAAAGAGGAGAAAAGAGGAGAGGGTCAAGCGTTTATTGTGTTATTTTCAGCGAAATTTCATTCTTGAAGTTGAAAGATTTGAGTTCTTGTTGAGTTTTTGATAGGTGTTCTTGAAGTTCATTCTAAATCTTGTTGGGTTGGGGTTTTGATGATTTCTGGAGATAAAATTTAGTTATTTGAATGTTGTTTTGAGTATATTATAGTGTAATTATGTTAAGTAATCGAATCCAAGTGATTTGGGAAGAAATCGTTCGATTCAAGGCTAGTTAGGGTGAGAAACGAGCAAAGAAAGTCGTCGAAGTTTTCTGGGTTGGGGACTGGCGTGTCACGCCAGCCAGAGCCCCCCAACCACTTCTCTGAAATTTAGGGGCTGGCGCCCCGTGCCACTCAGAGCGCCAGGGTCGCTTGCCCCCACCTGTTCATCATCGTTTCGTCCGTTTGAGTTCTTTCAAAGGGTAACTTTACTCCCCTTTGATTCTAAACACTATAAACTACTTCTAAACACCTAGAAATCATTCATATCATGATCATAACCTTGAATTCATAATTCAAATTTAAGGTAGAGTTAAGAGTTGAGTTTTCAGAATTCTTTCGAACATTCTAAGAAAGTCCCTTTGAGTTCTTTTGAGGAGTCTTCTACAACTTCTAGTAATTTGTTTCAAGACTCGAGCAAGTGAGTATGAGGATGAGGAGAATGTATTCATGAGTCTAATTTGTTATCATGAGATCTTTCATATCATGAACCACAACTCTTGAATTCATAATTCATATTCAGGAGAGAGTTAAGAGTAGAGCTCAAGAAAGCCTTTGAGTTCAATTGTGAATCCTTTGAGATCCATCATCGATTTGAGTTAAGTTTTGGGGAAGTAAGTAAGAGAAAGAAAAGAGTCGTATACATGAGTTCCATGTGGTTTGTAGACTTTCGAGTCGAGTCGTTCATGCCCATAAATTCTGCATGGACTCCATAAATTGAGTATCATTGAGAGGAGTAGTATCTTCAAGTTCTAAGTCTTAAGTATTAAGTTCCTAATCCCCTTTGAGATTATATTTATAATCATGAGACTATTACATGTTACCCATGAAGTCCTTGATTTGAATTGTTCATGCCCATAATTCTGCATGAACCCTATAAGTCGAACAGTTTTGAGATGAGAAGTATCTTCGAGTCCTTGAGTTGAGTAGTTCATGCTCATAATTCCGCATGAACCCTCTGAGTGAGCATTCTTGAAATGAGTAGTATCATGGAAGTTCTGAGTTGTTGAGTTCGAGTATCGAGTTCTTTGTATGGTTATTGAAAACCTTGAATTGATTCATTCACGTCCATCATTCGGCACGAACCCTATTTTAAAAAGTCTTTTACAACTTTTTCTAAACTTGTTTTAAGACTTGATTACTTGAGTTGAGAAAGAGTAGATTCGAGTTCATTTTGTTTAAAATGATATATGGGAACTAAGTATTCCCAATAGTAAATGTTTTCACATTTAAACAAGAAAGGAAACTGAGATTTCAAAAGAGCCTTTGAGTTAGTTTTTCAGTAAAGAGGAAACTATAATTTCCCAGAGAGCTTTTAAGCTAAGTTTTCAGTAATTATCTCAAACCAAAGAAAGAGTTTTAGTTTGTACAAATATATGAGCTAAGTATATTTTGGGAGTAGTATTGAGCACCGATATGGGGATGCGAGTTCAGATAACTCAAGTCTCCATAAACCATGTAGCCATCATGGGTAGTAAAGGATCATACTTTTTAGATGACTCCTTAAGATGCTTTTAGCATAGACTAGTGGATCCACTTAGTCATTTAGGTTCTATACCCCTGGCAAGTTATAGGACGGTCATTGGCAGCGTAAGGTAAAACGTTGTACCATTATTTAAACTCATAGTGGTGGTTGTCAGTTAAAGAAACTCCCACATAAACTATATTACTTATTATATAAGTAAAGTTGAGTTTTTCATTGCATTTTATTTAACGAACTAAGTTGTTTTTACTATTTTATAAAGCTTTACATATATTGCATGTGTATTGTTGCTTTATATTAAGTTGAGTATCCAGAGTTGAGTGCCCAGAGTCAAATATCATATCTTTGAGTTGAGTATTTAATCTTTGAGTTGAGTTTCTTATCTTTGAGTACTTCTGAGTTGAGTAAGTTTGAGTAGTTTTGAGTATCCTTGAGTATTCCTTGAGTTGAGTAAGTTGGAGAAGAGGTAAGTATGTTTCCTTTTTATCAAGTTTCAAGCTTATGTTTATGTTTTAGAATTCCCCTTACATGCTCGTGCATTCCACGTACTGAGCCATTTGGCCGGCATCTTTTCATGATGCAGACATAGGTATTCAGGATCATCATCAGGATATTCATTGATACATCCGGGAGTTCGAGTTAGCTATGGTGAGCCTCCTTGTTTCCGGAGGATTTCATTTACTTTTCAGTTTAGTGAGGATGTCATGGGTCTTGTCCTGATTTCCATCTTTATTAGTTAGAGGCTTTCATAGATAGTCAGTATAGTTGAGAAGTCTGTATTATTCATTTATTTTATTAAATTTTTTCAAGACTTAAGTTGCCTATTTTATGGCGATATGAATATATTATTTTTATTCTAAGTTGTTCATTTGAATTAAAGTTTTGCAAGGTTGAGTTTATTGAATTTTATTTCCGTTTTAAGCTTTTGCATGCTTAAGTTAGTCTTCCGCTTGTAGTCAGCCTGGATGAGGGTTCGCTTGGGGACCAATAATGGTTCTTGAGTGCCGGCCACGTCCAGGGTGTAGACTCGGGTCGTGACAAACTTGGTATCAGAGACCAGGGTTCAAGTGTCCTAGGGTGTCTATGAAGCCGTGTCAAGTAGGATCTTATTTATGGTTGTGAGGGGCCCACTTCTATAAATAAGTGACTACATACGTTTAGGAAAATTTTCCCTTCTTTCATACTCTTAGTCGTGCAATAGAGCTATGTCATAGAGATTTATTCATACTTGTGTGTTCCTCAGATTCATTCAACTACCCGTCATACTAGAGGTGGTTGAATAGAGAAGTTAGTCCTTTGTCGATGAGTTGTTCATAGCAAAAATCTTGAGGAAGTCATGAGACTTCAGAGGGGTTTGAGAGAAGCCTATGTGTGAGTTAAGTGTTGAGTTCAGAAGGAATGCACTTATATTATATGAATCGTGCGTTGAGCTAAAAGCAAGTTGTACTCTTTTCCTTAAGCCTTGTTTCTGCTGAGATCCTTATGAGGTGGTATGTTTAGAGCTTGGGTAGTATTTTTTCCCAAAAAGGTAGCATGAGCTACGAGATCATGAGTAGTAGTAGTGAAAGAGCCCAGAGTTAGAGGAAAGTATGCAGAGGTTAAGCGATTTAAGAAAGGAATATAGTGTTTTGAAGAGTTATATTACTATAGTCCTCGAATTACGACTGGACTGGGTTACTCTTACTAAGGTGTGCGTATAATGGTATGATCTTAATATATTCAAGCTTAACCCAAATCCTTAGGTTCGGGTTCTATACCTCTCTATAAGGAATCTCATCCCAAAACTATTACTCTTTACCACCACATTCAAGCTTAGTACTCGAACAACTGCATGAACTCCTACTAACCAACTCCTTACAGATCCAACTAAGGGCTCTCATTTAACTATTTCTCTTAGTAAAACCTAATCCTCTTCTTCCTCATTGTTAATAACCTTAGATGGAATTATCACACCATCACTAACACGATAAGAACATCAACCTCCTTTTTTTAACATCACTCCACTACAAAATGGACCTCTAAAAATATATCCCCCAAACTCTTTGAATTCATTACCATCTTAATCTCAAACACTTGACTCAATTTCTCATCTTGTCATCTCCCCCTTAGGTCTAAAGCTAACACTTAAAAGCTATGGACATATTCCATCATCTCTAAATGGTCTACCTCTTTTTTTAATCTAACACTTGGGAGAAGTTAATCTCATGCCTACCAAACTCTCTATAAGCGGTACTAAGACCTCTTTCTAAGGTGTTTCCCTTAACCTCTTCTGGTTACATACCCTCTCGGTACACCTCTTAATGCTCTTATTATTCTTGTGACTTAGACACACTTCGTTGCCCTTATCTAAAGGTTAGGGTCTCTCACTTGTACCACTCATATTTATTGTAGCTTATCACCTCAATTCCTCACCTATTCTAAGTCAAGTCTTCTAGATCAAATCTCAAGACTAACATCATCACCCTCATGTTGCCATTCTTTTGATCATGACACTCATCTCAAATTCAAGCTTAATGTTGATTACTAAACCCGAATATCAATATGATTGCTCTCCTACCATACTATACCTCATTACTTGATCAGTTCTATAACCTTCTGAACATCATGACCCTCTCAAACAAATCATAAGCCTAGCTTAGATCTATCACTTCATAAATACTCTGCTCTCTTATTCAACACATGAATTTAGTCTCCTTTAATACGATAGCACATCGACATCAACTCTATTCTGGTTAACAAATATATACTCTATCTCATCTTGACTAGCGATTCTTACTCTACCCATAAGGGAAAACTCCTCATCAATAACTTACTTGGTGCATGACTATAGTAATATAACTCTTCAAAACACTATATTCCTTTCTTAAATCGCTTAACCTCTGCATACTTTCCTCTAACTCTAGGCTCTTTCACTACTACTGCTCATGATCTCATAACTCATGCTACCTCTTTGGGTGAAAATACTACCCAAGCTCTAAACAT
>NW_006238940.1:2791602-2824932 GCF_000226075.1 Solanum tuberosum | reverse complement strand
TATGGGGGGGGGGGGGGGTAATAATTTTAATTTGAAACTCTTCAGGGGTGATAGGACCCCTATGAAATTGAAGTGTGTAGTTGGAAATCAAAATATAGATTGAGGGGCCTTTTTGCCATTTTCTCTTAAATATTAAATTCTTGAAAGTTAAAAGAGTAGAGAAAGTGAGAGAATGTGATGAAATTTATTTATAGATTAATAGAGAGATTTGTTTTTGCAAAAAAATTTAAAAATTAAATATATGAGATTAGATTTCTGATTTTTTCAGTCATTAGCAGGTTCCACAACAGTCAAATACTTGATAAATATGTTCGTGCCTTCAACACATATTCCTCTAGTTTTTGACCGGTTTGATATGGACTTCTATTGATTTGGGCCGATTTTGGATTGACCTGATCCGATCCGATCCGATTGAAACCCTAAGTTTGATTTATATAAATGACCATCAAAAGGCAAAATATTTAACAACAAGATGAAAAATCAAAATTCCTAATTGTGTGAGAGTTCTTGAGTTCCTCTTTCATGTTTGTATAATTTTCGGCTTCTTTATCTTTTTTAAGCTACCAGTTACATTTGTGAAGTAAAATGTGTGTGGCTTGTGAGTTTCGATGTGCTTTCATATGAAATCACTTTTTTGTCCTTTACAAAAAAAAATTAGTTTTATGTCCTTTTATAAGATATCTTCATTTTTTTTGCACATAAGAGATCTGAAAAGAATATTTTCTTTTATTCAAATCATAAGAAGACAAGAGATCTCATTTTTCTTGTTTCCTTGTATGCTTCTACAATTATATTTTAAAACTTATATATGTGTAGATTCTATTGCGTTAGGTTTGTTTGTGTTTGAGAATTTTATCTTTTGAACTATATAAAATTCATGATGGACTATATAGAAATTTCCTATTTGAAACTCTAGAGAAATGACATAATAAAAGCAAATCTAGGATTTTAAGTGAATTTGAGAGAATTAATTTTCTAGTCCTTTCCAAAATTCATTTTAGTTTTATAGGCTTCTTATAAATAAGAGATTTTTCAGTTTTAAAAGAAATTCATTTTTATACATAGGAAATTTGAAATAATGTCATTTTTTTTTGTATTTAAATTGTAAAAAGGGACAGAGATCTCATTTCATGTAAATTCTGTAGTCTTCATTTGTAAAAGTGGATATAAATTTTGGGAGAAATAATTTTCTAACCCTATACAATTTTCTATTAGTTTAATAACCTGTTTTTTAATATAAGAAATCTTCATTTCTTATGCCTAACAAATATGAAAATACAATCTTTTTTGTCATGAAAACATATTTGTTCATCCTTGAAAATAAAACATGTTTATCAGGGAAACATGTTCTTACTAATGTCTCTATTTCAATTTATATGGGATATTTTGGATTTCGAGAGTCAAATTTTTCAAATTGTGATGGTAAATTAAGGCATGAAATCTATAAGGTTTTCAAAATAAAATTATACATTGGAAAATTATGTAAAACATATTGTAAGTCAAGTAATTAAAATTTCAAAATATTTAAAGTTCTATGAAAAAGTCACGGTCAAACTTGTTTGATTCTCCAAATTCGAAAAGCCACTTAAATTGAGACTAAGAAAATATTTTTTTCCATTTCCTTTTAATCCATATGATATGGAATTTTGGAGTTGGCAGTCTGAATTTAGTTTGTTTATTTTCTTAAACTTTGTGCTAAGTCAAAATCACATAATCAAATTGACAGAGAGAGTACATAGATAAAAAAAATTCTGATTATTAGTGAATTGTATATACATGTCTGGTTTAATGGAATTTTTGTGCTTTTTTGTTTATTCTCTTTCATGAAGCAATGGCTTCCAAAGACGAGCTTCACGAAAATGAGATAGTCGAAAAACCCTCAAAAAATTGCCAGAGGAAAAAAAAACAACCTTATGGGCGAACGTTCTATTGTCTTGCCACGAGTTGTACACATTTACATAACATACAATGACGCCACAGATTCATCTAGCGATGAGGAGGAAAATCTTTAAGGAGAGAAGTCCAAACGACAAAAAATAATTTGTAATGAAATTATGATAAAAAATGGAAAGACCAAGGTCACTTCAAAAATGGTGTCGTCCAAAGAGAAGAAAGATACGAAGCTGCTCCAAGAAAATGAAAAGAAGTACAGGGGAGTTAGACAACGAAAATGGGGAAGATGAGTTGCAGAGATTCGAGATGTACGAACAAAAACACGACGTTGGCTGGGAAGTTTTGACACTGCGGTAGAAGCTGCTTTGGCTTATGACAAGGCAACCATTGAAATAAAAGGTGCTAATGCTTTTACAAACATTATCAAGCCACCACCAAAGGGAATCAACCCCATCCACCACTAAGGAAGACAAAAGGCATGCAAATCCATATATATTTAGTTACTTTATTGGTTCAACATTCCATAGGTTTATCCATGCACCTTTGAAATTATGAGTTCAAAATTTTAACTTTTAATAGTTGAAACACATGAATGTAAATAAGAAGGGTTTTGTTAAGGGGGGAGAGGCCAGGGGATAGCCCCATATTTTCTTCCCCTTATTGATATAAGTATTTAGTAATCACATATAATTTTTACTATTTGTTGCTTTATTTTGGTTTGTATCTTAATATTTTACTGTCATTTTTTTCTTATGGAAATTTCTTTTTCCTAATAACTTCTCTTTTGAGTTGTGGGTCATTGGAAACGATCTCTCTTCACAAAATGAAAAGAAAAGTTCGTGTATTTTATATTACCCTCTCCAAACTCTATTTGTGGAATTACACTGTATATATCATTGTTGTTAGTGAACCAATTAATTGGAGGAACATGAAAAGCTGTGATTTATGTAATGATGAAGCAGAATTGTTTTTGTTGTATTCCTTGTAAATAATTGCTAAAAAAATATTATCTTAAAAATACTACTTTTGCTAGATAAACCTTGGGTTTAAAAAAAGTTCAGAAAATATATTTCTAATGTACAAGAAATGTTCAATATAGCTTACCATATTTTGTAAAATAAGTAATTGAAAGATTTTCCTTGAAAATTTTCTGAAAAGCTAAATTATTTACATGAAGCTACTACTTCTTAGCTCCCTTAACATAACGTGAGGAGCTTGATATAGAAATTTGATCATAGTTATTTATTACATTGTTTTATATTAAACATAGATTGTTACTCATTTTCTTCATTAAATAAATTAGTTGCATGTTTAGATCAATTTTGTACTGTTCTCACTAAATGTAAATTTATTCTTAAAATGGATTAACGTGATACAATTTTTCTTTTTTAAATTAACAGTAATTATGCTTTAGTTTCAAACATGATCGAGTAAATAGAGACGTCCCTGATAAGAAAAATATATATATATAATCACACGATACACATTTTTGGGCTCGATTTTGGCATGGCAAAAGAAGCAAATTCATGAGGTTGAATAGACCAAACCAGACTTTTCATTAAAATCACCTCAACATTTTCATTCTTAACAGTGATTTTGTCACGACCCAAAAACGAAAGTGATGAAAGTTTTCTCTTTCCACCAGGACAAGTCAGCCTCAACCCTAGGAAAATGAAAGAAATGCGGAAATATAAAATAAGAACAAGACAAAGGCGGAAAACTTATTCATTCTAAACAATACCCCAAAACTTGGTTATCACTTGTACAAGTTACTAAAGTAAATATATAATTCAAAAGATAAATACAAGTCTCAGTCTTTATTTCTCAAGTAGAACCAAGCTTCAAGAAAAGGAAAAGAGGTCCGGCCAAGATGACAATCAACTACCTCTCAAATCCTTCAACGAGTCTCGACTGTCAGGAGGAGAAAAAAATCACACGATTCCGAACTCGGAACCTACACAGGTGTAGAAGCAAGGGGTGAGTATCAACAACACTGTACGCAGCAAGCAACCTAGAAAACAAAGCATCTGCTAGAAAATGAATATCCTTTACACTCTAACCGAACCTCCTCAAACTACAACTTGCACATAAATCAACCCAACCTAGAAATATTAAAATACACGACACACAAGTCCTAATATTCACAATTCAATCTTCACAATTCAACAATCAAACAAATCAAATAAGTCAATCTCAATCTCAAGTAGTTCATTTACACGCACAAGTACATCAATCTCAAGTAACAAGCAAATCACGCATAAGCATCAAAAGTATCAAGTCACAATGATCAATCTCTCACCGAAATCATTTCCCATCTGCACAATATCACTAGCCGGAACCATTTTCCATCGGTTTTATATCAAATCACTAGCCAAGAAACCATTTCCCATCGACTTTATATCAAATCACTAGACGAAACCATTTCCCATCGGCTTCATATCACATCACTAGTCGGAACCATTTACCATCGACTTTATATCAAATCACTAGTCGAAACCATTTCCCTTGGCTTCATATCAAATCACTAGCTAAAACCATTTCCCATTGGTTTTATAAACACTTTTCAGAAATGACCTCAACATCATAATATATATATATATATATATTTGTCTTATCAGGGACGTCTCTATTTACTCGATCATGTTTGAAACTAAAGCATAATTATTGTTAATTTAAAAAGAAAAATTGTATCACGTTAATCCATTTTAAGAATGAATTTACATTTAGTGAGAACAATACAAAATTGATCTAAACATGAAACTAATTTATTTAATGAAGAAAATGAGTAACAATCTATGTTTAATATAAAACAATGTAATAAATAACTATGATCAAATTTCTATATCAAGCTCCTCACATTATGTTAAGGGAGCTAAGAAGTAGTAGCTTCATGTAAATAATTTAGCTTTTCAGAAAATTTTCAAGGAAAATCTTTCAATTACTTATTTTACAAAATATGGTAAGCTATATTGAACATTTCTTGTACATTAGAAATATATTTTCTGAACTTTTTTTAAACCCAAGGTTTATCTAGCAAAAGTAGTATTTTTAAGATAATATTTTTTTAGCAATTATTTACAAGGAATACAACAAAAACAATTCTGCTTCATCATTACATAAATCACAGCTTTTCATGTTCCTCCAATTAATTGGTTCACTAACAACAATGATATATACAGTGTAATTCCACAAATAGAGTTTGGAGAGGGTAATATAAAATACACGAACTTTTCTTTTCATTTTGTGAAGAGAGATCGTTTCCAATGACCCACAACTCAAAAGAGAAGTTATTAGGAAAAAGAAATTTCCATAAGAAAAAAATGACAGTAAAATATTAAGATACAAACCAAAATAAAGCAACAAATAGTAAAAATTATATGTGATTACTAAATACTTATATCAATAAGGGGAAGAAAATATGGGGCTATCCCCTGGCCTCTCCCCCCTTAACAAAACCCTTCTTATTTACATTCATGTGTTTCAACTATTAAAAGTTAAAATTTTGAACTCATAATTTCAAAGGTGCATGGATAAACCTATGGAATGTTGAACCAATAAAGTAACTAAATATATATGGATTTGCATGCCTTTTGTCTTCCTTAGTGGTGGATGGGGTTGATTCCCTTTGGTGGTGGCTTGATAATGTTTGTAAAAGCATTAGCACCTTTTATTTCAATGGTTGCCTTGTCATAAGCCAAAGCAGCTTCTACCGCAGTGTCAAAACTTCCCAGCCAACGTCGTGTTTTTGTTCGTACATCTCGAATCTCTGCAACTCATCTTCCCCATTTTCGTTGTCTAACTCCCCTGTACTTCTTTTCATTTTCTTGGAGCAGCTTCGTATCTTTCTTCTCTTTGGACGACACCATTTTTGAAGTGACCTTGGTCTTTCCATTTTTTATCATAATTTCATTACAAATTATTTTTTGTCGTTTGGACTTCTCTCCTTAAAGATTTTCCTCCTCATCGCTAGATGAATCTGTGGCGTCATTGTATGTTATGTAAATGTGTACAACTCGTGGCAAGACAATAGAACGTTCGCCCATAAGGTTGTTTTTTTTTCCTCTGGCAATTTTTTGAGGGTTTTTCGACTATCTCATTTTCGTGAAGCTCGTCTTTGGAAGCCATTGCTTCATGAAAGAGAATAAACAAAAAAGCACAAAAATTCCATTAAACCAGACATGTATATACAATTCACTAATAATCAGAATTTTTTTTATCTATGTACTCTCTCTGTCAATTTGATTATGTGATTTTGACTTAGCACAAAGTTTAAGAAAATAAACAAACTAAATTCAGACTGCCAACTCCAAAATTCCATATATATATAGTGTAATTCCACAAATAGAGTATGGAGAAGGTAATAAAATATACACTAACCTTTCTTTCATTTTGTGAAGAAAGATTATTTCCAATGACCAACAGCTCAAAAGAGAAGTTATTAGGAAAACAAAATTTCCATAAGAAAAAAAAATGACAGTAAAATATTAAGATACAAACCAAAATAAAGCAACAAATAGTAAAAATTATATGTGATTACTAAATACTTATATCAATAAGGGGAAGAAAATATGGGGCTATCCCCTGGCCTCTCCCCCCTTAACAAAACCCTTCTTATTTACATTCATGTGTTTCAACTATTAAAAGTTAAAATTTTGAACTCATAATTTCAAAGGTGCATGGATAAACCTATGGAATGTTGAACCAATAAAGTAACTAAATATATATGGATTTGCATGCCTTTTGTCTTCCTTAGTGGTGGATGGGGTTGATTCCCTTTGGTGGTGGCTTGATAATGTTTGTAAAAGCATTAGCACCTTTTATTTCAATGGTTGCCTTGTCATAAGCCAAAGCAGCTTCTACCGCAGTGTCAAAACTTCCCAGCCAACGTCGTGTTTTTGTTCGTACATCTCGAATCTCTGCAACTCATCTTCCCCATTTTCGTTGTCTAACTCCCCTGTACTTCTTTTCATTTTCTTGGAGCAGCTTCGTATCTTTCTTCTCTTTGGACGACACCATTTTTGAAGTGACCTTGGTCTTTCCATTTTTTATCATAATTTCATTACAAATTATTTTTTGTCGTTTGGACTTCTCTCCTTAAAGATTTTCCTCCTCATCGCTAGATGAATCTGTGGCGTCATTGTATGTTATGTAAATGTGTACAACTCGTGGCAAGACAATAGAACGTTCGCCCATAAGGTTGTTTTTTTTTCCTCTGGCAATTTTTTGAGGGTTTTTCGACTATCTCATTTTCGTGAAGCTCGTCTTTGGAAGCCATTGCTTCATGAAAGAGAATAAACAAAAAAGCACAAAAATTCCATTAAACCAGACATGTATATACAATTCACTAATAATCAGAATTTTTTTTATCTATGTACTCTCTCTGTCAATTTGATTATGTGATTTTGACTTAGCACAAAGTTTAAGAAAATAAACAAACTAAATTCAGACTGCCAACTCCAAAATTCCATATCATATGGATTAAAAGGAAATGGAAAAAAATATTTTCTTAGTCTCAATTTAAGTGGCTTTTCGAATTTGGAGAATCAAACAAGTTTGACCGTGACTTTTTCATAGAACTTTAAATATTTTGAAATTTTAATTACTTGACTTACAATATGTTTTACATAATTTTCCAATGTATAATTTTATTTTGAAAACCTTATAGATTTCATGCCTTAATTTACCATCACAATTTGAAAAATTTGACTCTCGAAATCCAAAATATCCCATATAAATTGAAATAGAGACATTAGTAAGAACATGTTTCCCTGATAAACATGTTTTATTTTCAAGGATGAACAAATATGTTTTCATGACAAAAAAGATTGTATTTTCATATTTGTTAGGCATAAGAAATGAAGATTTCTTATATTAAAAAACAGGTTATTAAACTAATAGAAAATTGTATAGGGTTAGAAAATTATTTCTCCCAAAATTTATATCCACTTTTACAAATGAAGACTACAGAATTTACATGAAATGAGATCTCTGTCCCTTTTTACAATTTAAATACAAAAAAAAATGACATTATTTCAAATTTCCTATGTATAAAAATGAATTTCTTTTAAAACTGAAAAATCTCTTATTTATAAGAAGCCTATAAAACTAAAATGAATTTTGGAAAGGACTAGAAAATTAATTCTCTCAAATTCACTTAAAATCCTAGATTTGCTTTTATTATGTCATTTCTCTAGAGTTTCAAATAGGAAATTTCTATATAGTCCATCATGAATTTTATATAGTTCAAAAGATAAAATTCTCAAACACAAACAAACCTAACGCAATAGAATCTACACATATATAAGTTTTAAAATATAATTGTAGAAGCATACAAGGAAACAAGAAAAATGAGATCTCTTGTCTTCTTATGATTTGAATAAAAGAAAATATTCTTTTCAGATCTCTTATGTGCAAAAAAAATGAAGATATCTTATAAAAGGACATAAAACTAATTTTTTTTTGTAAAGGACAAAAAAGTGATTTCATATGAAAGCACATCGAAACTCACAAGCCACACACATTTTACTTCACAAATGTAACTGGTAGCTTAAAAAAGATAAAGAAGCCGAAAATTATACAAACATGAAAGAGGAACTCAAGAACTCTCACACAATTAGGAATTTTGATTTTTCGTCTTGTTGTTAAATATTTTGCCTTTTGATGGTCATTTATATAAATCAAACTTAGGGTTTCAATCGGATCGGATCGGATCAGGTCAATCCAAAATCGGCCCAAATCAATAGAAGTCCATATCAAACCGGTCAAAAACTAGAGGAATATGTGTTGAAGGCACGGACATATTTATCAAGTATTTGACTGTTGTGGAACCTGCTAACACCGGTCAAAAACTAGAGGAATATGTGTTGAAGGCACGAACATATTTATCAAGTATTTGACTGTTGTGGAACCTGCTAATGACTGAAAAAATCAGAAATCTAATCTCATATATTTAATTTTTAAATTTTTTTGCAAAAACAAATCTCTCTATTAATCTATAAATAAATTTCATCACATTCTCTCACTTTCTCTACTCTTTTAACTTTCAAGAATTTAATATTTAAGAGAAAATGGCAAAAAGGCCCCTCAATCTATATTTTGATTTCCAACTACACACTTCAATTTCATAGGGGTCCTATCACCCCCTGAAGAGTTTCAAATTGAAATTACTACCCCCCCTAAATGCATAGCTGGCAAAGTGAGTGTATCTCACTCTCTTTGAGAGAGTGAACTCCAAAAGTAAATATTAAAATTTTATTTTGACATCCTTTTTAAAAATATATATATATTTTTAATTATGAATTTAAATCAAATTCATTTGAACACCCAAAAAAAAATATTTTCTTGCTAATAGACCCTTTAATTATCAATCTCAAATTTCAATCAATCAACTACATCTCAGACATATTCTCAATCTTATTAATTGTTCAATCGCTGGTGAATCAACCTTTTTCTTTTCAAAATTGTCACCGGCATCGACATGACAATGATGTGGAACACATCGCTGGCTCCTCTTCATCTTCCCTAAGAGAATAATGCTCATCTCCAATGATTCCCATCAATGGCAACATCACTTTCTGTATTCATCCCCTCTCTTTCCTTCTTTCTCACTTTTTTTTACTTTGCTTTTCAAATCTTCCGACGGACAAAGCTTCTTAACAAGTCTCACCATCATTATTCGCCCCTCTTCCTCGCAAGTGCAACTACAAGATATTTGAGTTTTACAATAATGGTGAAAATGGGTATAGTGAAGATATAAGAGGAAAGAATAAAGAATTATAAAAAAGAGTTGAAAAAAAATAAAATTTAATGAAATTTCCAGGTGTCAAGCGCGTGATATTCACATGTCTAACATAGATGTGGTTGTGACCATTTAGGGCTGCAATAATTTCAGTTTTAAATACTTCAGAGGGGTGATAGGACTCCCGTGAAATTGAAGTGTGTAGTTGAAAATTTGAATATAAATTAAGGGGTGTTTTGGCCATTTTCTCAATATTTAATTTCAACTTTTTAACTTTATGAAAACTCATTCATTCTCATATCTCTGCAATATCACTTATTAGTTACTCCATTACTTATTTTTATTAGTAATTAATTTATTATTTCTCATGAAGTGCTAATAAGATTATTATTATAAGATTACTTATACAACTTATTATTATTAGTTATTAATTTATTATTTCTCTGAAAATGCTAGCAACATTTTTATTACAATATTACTTTTTAGTTCTTACTTATTAGTTATTATTATCCATTAATATTGAATACTTGTTAGTTAGTAGTTATTAGTTTATTAATTTATTATTATTATGACTTATTTGGTAACTCCATGATCAAAGGTAGGGGTGTTCACGGGTTAGTTTGAATCGGTTATTGGTCAAAACCAAAACCAAACCAACTAATCGGTTTTAAAATTATCAAAACCAAACCAAATCAAATATAATATACATTTTGGATCGGTTATTGGTCAAAACCAAAACCAAACCAACTTAATCGGTTTTAAAATTATCAAAACCAAACCAAATCAAATATAATATACATTTACCGGTTTGGTGATTATCGGTTTCGGTTTGGTTTGGTTCGTTATTAACCATACACAAAAATAAAAGAAACAATTCATTCAAAATGTGAAAAAAGTGACAACAATCCATTCAAAACAAAAAATAGTTAGAATGACTTAAATTACCGAACTTTCGATTTAAATAAAACTTTAAAATTCACTATATTGGCCTAGAAGGAAGAGACAATAACATTTTCAGTCCCACAAAGAATTGTCATAGACACTCATATTACATGAAATCAATAAGATAAATGGTTTCACCTTGGGCATTCTTGCTTTCAATAAGTGAAGTATAAAGAAATTTTAATGAAAACATATATAAGATCTTTAAAATTGTTTATAAAAACAATATATTAAGTATGTATATTAACAAAATATATGTATATAATTCATCGGTTCGGTTATTTCTTCAGTTTTTTTGAATAAAACCATAACCAAACCAAATACTACCGGTTTTTAAAAATCTAAAACCAAACCAAACCAAACCCAAATAAAATCGGTTTTATTTTATCGGTCTGGTTTGGTTTTTCGGTTTGGATCGGTTTTTATCCAAACCGTGAACACCCCTAATCAAAGGTATCAATGATTAAATATCATTATTAACTAATAAAGTGCAATTATGCTACCGTTCGATTAAGTATTTATTTTGTTCTGAGAATTTAGTATGCTTGTTTCATTTATTTCTATTATTTTTTTAGTATCATATATTTATTTTTTGTTATTTTAATTAAACTAGCACAATGAATTTAATGGAAAAGGTGGAAGTTTGTTTGAGGTTATACTAATAGAGGTAAAAGTAGAAATTCAAGAAGTTTTATCTCTAATACTGTTCTATTTCTACCTTTTTAATTTTCTTCTTCGTCATGTTTTATTACTAATTATATTCAAAATAATACGTAAGTTAATAAGATCATCAAAATAATTAAATTTTATTATTGATTTATTAAATGATTTCTTTAAAGTTTAATCTACATAAAAATATTGACTACTGCGTACTAAAAAAAGTATTCAACTTAATAAAATATAAAATATATTAATATAGTGCAAGTCTTATCTTTTTATGATTATTAAATATTAAATATTGACCACTAAAAATTAGTATAAAATACAGAAATTTCAATAATTTGGGCGCTTATTAAATTCTATCTCGAAAGTTTCTCAAAATATAATAATCCTAAATTTTTTCAGAACTCACAGTTACACTGCTCCTTCGCCAGATACATAACAAACGATACATAAGTTATGTATCAGATACATAACTATAAACTAGCTAGATTCATACTGATTTTGGTTTGAAATAATTAAAGTTATGTACCAACAATAACATTTGTACCAGATACATTGTACATAAACAAAGTTGTACTGTATCTAATAGAGAAGTAGTGATGTATCTGGATGTTAAGATAACGAGAAGGAAAACATGGATTTTTTGTAATTAATTCAAATAGTAGAGATTTAAAAAAATTATGTTATTTTAAGTCGTATAATTTACGTAATTTTCTTCAAAAATATATTTATTACTGAACTATCCCAATACAACCCAGCCCACTAACTAAAACATAAATAATTAATTCTTTATACTTCAATTTCTTATTATAGTTTTTCGCTTTATACTTGAATTTGTTTCATAATAACTTCCCATTTTTCACATGTCATTCTTATCATTGTAAGTAGACCAATAAAAAAGGAACCAACATTAACAATTTACTAAATAGCAGCTACCACTTAGATTTGGTCACCAAATTTTAGAAAACTTATGTTTAACTATTTTGATATCATCTTCAAGTAAATATTTCAAAATATTATTCAATTATGAGAATTTATTTAACAAAATAATTTACTTTCTTTTTTGTCAATAAGGTTAGAGGTCTTTCTTTAGTAAAATTACTCAACTAATAATTAAAAAAAATTGACATGATAACATAATATTTTTTATGTCATGTATAGAAAGAATTTCTTCACTTTTGAAATTTTGTAAGATGTCATTTTTCATGAACATTTAAAAATGTTGGTTGTGTTTTTTAAATAAAGAAAAGATCACATTGATTTTGGGTCTTGCTTTAAAACACAGGGAGCCTAAATAAAAAGGTTAACATTGTTTGACCCTAAATAATTATTTTATTTTTTCTAATCCAATTAGCAATTATGACCTACATAATAAGTTTTGTATATTTGGGTATATCTGCTTCAGAGGTGAATACTTTCAGCCCATTGTATCAATGACCTCATAAATTTGTTTCTTTTGGTATGCCACAATCGAGCCTAAAAATATGTATCATGTGATCGTGTCTTTGTCCTATTTAATATTTCACGGTTTACTTGTCATTTTTCAAATTCGTATGACTCGTTCTTCAAAAGTTTGTCACTGTAAAAGTTTATCTATTTTATCATAGTGATCCACCTTCTCCAGCACACACTTTATCCAGAGCATTTTCATTCACATGATATTTGAAACCGAGTCATAATTATTGTTTAATTTCAAAAGGGCAAATATTTTGTCTTAATTCATTTCAAGTAAGATGTTACATTTTGTGAGAACTGTGTAAAATTTACCTAAACATACAACTAATTCATTTAATGAAAAAAATTTAGTATAGAAAAACTTAATAAGTAATTTTGATCGAATTTTAGTGTTATGCAACATGTTAAGGGAGTAAGTTCAACAAAATCGCTCAATTACTTATTTTATCAAGTTCAAAGTTGTTGTAAAGTTCTATCAAATTAGAAATATTTTGTCTAAATTTGTTTAATAAAAAACATTTAATTCGCAAAAATAGCATTTTTGAGATAATATTTGTTGTAAATATTAACCATGAATACAATAAAAATAATTGCATATCAATCAAGCATATTGGAGTCAATAAGAATCACAGTCATTTATGTTCATCCGACTAATTAGTTCAACAACAACAAATTCAGTGTAATACATATATAAACGAAGTTCAGAGAGGGTAATAAGATGTATGCAAATCTTATTTCTAATTTTATGGGATAGAGATATAGTAAATGATGACCCTCGACTCAAAAAAGAAGTTATTTGGGTAAGGGAATTGCGGAAGGAATTTTTTTTTACTGTTAAATATCAAGATACAAAGAAAAATGAAGATAGTAAAAACACCTTGAAGAATGAGAAATTATATGTGATTACTAAATCTTTCTACTAATAAGGGAAAGAACATACGGGGTTAGCCCCTGCCTCTCCCAGATAACGGAACCTTCTTATTTATAGTCATGTCCTTCAACTTATAAAAGTTTATTAAATAGAAGACTATTTATAATAAAATCCTAGGAATAATTATCAGCAAAACCCGACCCCAGAAAGACTCTACTTTACTCCGTCTGCGTTTGTGACGTAAGGACTGAAAAGATCGCGAATCATTCGATAATGATTGATTTTTTCCCTTATCCTATCCAATCACAACTTAATATCTAGTCTCATAATTCCCAAGCTAGTCAGTTCTACTAGTGTGATACCGGACTTAAGTGTTCTAGGTACGGGCTCCAACAAAAATGTTATTCTACTTCTCCGAAAATTTTTATGGTGGGAGAGGCATAAATATGACTTGATATGTGAGGGATTATTTTTGAATAAATTTTTTTGTAAGTCCCACCTTTCTATTCAATATTGTTGTTTCTCTCTCATGCCTTATTTAATTTTATTAATAAAAAATTATGTGGGTCTTATTCTTTTATTTTACATTGTTATTTCTCTTTCCCATACATTTTACTCTACATCCGTTTACTTGTCCATTTCTTTTTTTTCCCCTTTTTTAAAAAAGTTCTTCTTTAATTCTTCTTTCCTATAATATTTCAGATCAATTTTTACTTTTTATTTTTATTTTTTTTTATTTTTTATATCATTCGATATATTTGCCTTTTTTATATTTGATAATTAACAATGGTGGAGTGATTGGACCCATGTATTTTTCTCCTACCTTTACTTCTCACCCCTCCTTTTGCCATTTCTTTCCTTTCACCTTTTTATTTTTTCTAATTCTTTGTGTAATTTTTTAATCAGTTTTTTCAATAGTGAATATTATTTATCCAATTTTTCTTATATCATTTATATATGTTCTTCATTTGATAATTATCACATTGATTATTTAAAAAAAATTATATTCGAGAATACGAGAAAAAATATATATATAATATATTTTCCCTATTTGTGGCATTATGGTTGATATTTTTTTATATAACTGTTTACAATGAGTTATATTAAATAATAATTGTACAAAATAAAATTCATTTTAATAATTTTATTTCATAAAAATAAAATTCATTTTATTGTAAAATGTTACAAATCAAGCTTACAAAAATAAAGAAAATTGAAAAACCTATTTTTATTAATTTGGTACGGTTTATTAATATAAAAATTGATGAAATAATTCAATTTGATAAAGTGAAAAATTGATCAATCGTGCTTATATACATGTGCCAAATGAGGGATATTAATAGTTTAGTCGAATTACTAACTAGACTTTTATTTTGTAGACGAAGGTTTTATTCTTCATTTTTTAATTTTCTCCACCATTTTTTCTTCTCATATTTTTATGTAATTTAAAAAATTAAAAAATAATATACTTGTTAATTATCAAATATGAAAAAGATAAATATACAAATGATATAAAAAAAATTGAATAAATAAAATTAATAAGTGAAAATTGTTCTGAAATATTATAGGAAAGAAGAATTAAAGAAGGACTTTTTTAAAAAGGGGGAAAAGAAAAGAAATGGACAAGTAAACGGATGTGGAGTAAAATGTATGGGAAAGAGAAATAACAATGTAAAATAAAAGAATAGGACACACATAGTTTTTTATTCATAAAATTAAATAAGATAGGAGAGAGAATCAACAATATTGAATAGAAAGATGGAATCTACAAAATTTTTTTATTCAAAAATAATTCCTCACATACCAAATCATACTTGTGCCTCTCCCGCCATAAAATTTTTCTACTTCTCCTGATGTCAATTGAAGAGATATCGGATGCCTATTATTGCTGAATAAGATCTAACATGTTCTTCCTTCCACGTGTCATTCCCTTGTTTTCCCACATGCCTGGTCCAAATTCCCCCCATACAAACATGATATGATTTCTTACAAATATATTTAGAGATAAATTCTTAATATACAGAGTATTATTTGTCGATCAATGTCCCCAATTTGAAGGGGTGGAGCTTTCCCTCATGCTATAAGATTCACAATTTGCTCAAAACCCATAGAACCAATCAATTGTGTCATAGCACGTTAGCCATGCATGTGTCACATTTTAAGTTCATAGAATGATAGTTTGCTTTGGTCTAACTGACCTCATTAATTTGTTTCTTTTAGCAATAAATTTTCACTTTATTGGAAAAAATAGTGTTTCGGCCATGAAAATTATATTCTAAATTCAACTTGAAGTGTATTACAAATTTAGAAAATAACTTATAACCTATTTTTTCAATTCACTTTTCACTTTTGATATCCTATTTAATCATGATATTCAAGCACAAACATCATTTTGAATATTTTAATAATCTAACACAACTTTATCTTAACTCTAGTAACACCAGTGGGAAATATTTAAATCTATGATCAAATGCCTATTTAATTTTCCATGTATAGCACACATTGCTAATATATTTTTGTGAATGAACATAATCCTTTTCAATTGCTTCATTTCATATGTCGGCTGTGTATAGCACACATTGCTAAAATATTTTTTGTGAATGAACATAATCCTTTTCAATTGCTTCATTTCATATGTCGGCTGCCACTGCCGCCTGCATGTCATGCGTGTTGCACAGCAGCACACGTCCTCACAATCTCTCAATAGAATACTCACATAAACATCACTTCATGGCTATCAAACAGTCAGAGAAACTAAAATAATGGTTAGAATTCTAAGTCAGTTTCTTGATTTATGTGTTAACTATGTTCCAAGTTTTTCAATTTTTTATATCCAGATACAATTTTTTTTGGTGTGATATCTTTGTGAGGTGTATATATACATATATCTATATGTGTGTGCCTTTACAGAAAATTATGTATGTACATATTTTGAGAGTTGAATAATGATAGTTACCGATGGATATATATGTGTTGTTATACAAACATATAAATATACGACATGTGATTCTTAAAGTCGGGTTTTTTTTTTTTTTTTAATTTGTTAGATTAATTTCCAATTCCTTCTAGAAATTTAAGAAGGGTTAGGGTATATCTGTCACGACCCAAAAATGAATGTGATGACACTCGTCTTATCCCATCAAAACAAGTCAACCTAAACTCAAATATAACGATAATATGCGGAAATAAAAATAAGGATGAAAGTTTAACACTAATTCTAAAGTAGAATACAAAATCAACTTAATTAAATCCCAAAATTATATTCCAAATTCGACTTGAAGTGTATTACAAATTTAGAAAATAACTTATAACATATTTTGCCAATTCACTTTTCACTTTTGATATCTTATTTAAGTATGATATTCAAGCACAAACATCATTTTGAATATTTGAATAATCTAACATAATTTTATCTTCAACTCTAGTAACACCCGTGAAAAATATTTAAATCTATGATCAAATGCCTATTTAATTTTCCATGTATAGCACACATTGCTAATATATTTTTGTGAATGAACATAATCCTTTTCTTTGCTCCATTACCGAATGAAGAAAAGCATAATGAAACTTTCCCACGAATGAGTCTTGCAAGACTTATTGTTTCAATCGCTTCATTTCATAAGCCGGCTGCCACTGCCACCTGCATGTCATGCATGTTCCAGAGCAACACATGTCCTCACAATCTCGACCTAATTCATCGGTAGCCACTTAAAGTTGGCACGATGTTCACTTAGACATCTTAAATTGACAATGTTCATTTTAGACACCTGATGTAGAGTCCTGCTATGTCATTTTGACACTTTTTTTAATATCAGCAAAAATATATAAGGTGTATGTGTGCCACTCACATGTGAAATAACGAATTAAATGATGACATTTGTCACCACCCACAAAATCGTCTTCTCTAAAGCCCCCAAAAACCCAACCTCCAAATAACCCCAAACCCCTGCCTCGAAAATACCCTACTATGCGCACCAGTTGAAAATTTTAATTTCAAAAATAAAAACCTCCCCAATCCTTTTGCAGAAACTACCCCACCCCACATCTGCACGCCATTACTATCTCAAACAATTTTTTAGCTTATTTTAAAGAAATTAATATTAAATTCTTCCAAGAAAAATTTCGTAAATGGATTTATTTTAAGATTTTAAAAACATTTTGCGTCATTTTTATCGAAACCTTCATCTATAATGGATGAAATTTAACTTGGATAAAATGTGGCTAAAAATGAAAAGAAGAAGAAGAAAAAATAATTAAAAATTAACTAAAAAGATATTTCACGCGCTGCTCAATGAGTGTATTACACTCATAAACACTTATTATGCCATGTAAGCAAAAAGTGTCAAAATGACATAGCGAAACTCTATATCAGGTGTCTAAAATGAACATTATCTGGTTAAAATGTCTAAGTGAAACATCGTGTCAACTTTAGGGGCCACCGATGGGTTAGACCCAAAATCTTTCACTAGAATACTCACATGACATCATTTCATGGCTATCATGATTTATGTGTCAACTATGTTTTAAGTTTTTCAATTTTTTTAATATCCATATACAATCTTTTTGATGTGATATCTTTGTGACGTGTGAGTTTCTATATATATATATATATATTTCTAGATTATGATGCTTTAGGTCTAGGTTAGGAGTTTTGAGTTGTCTTTGAACTATTTACAATTATTTGATAATCATGAATTCTTTATTTTTCTATTTTAAAAATTAAAGGAGAGCCAGACAAAAGCAGATCTACAATTTTATATGAGATTATGCTTGTGTTTTGTGACAAATGATGCAAAATAAACATACATACTTGTCTTTACAGAAAATTAAGTATGTAGATATTATGAGAGTTGAATAATAATAGATACTTATGGATCGATACGTGTTGTTATACAAACATATAAATATATGACATGTGATTCTTAAAGTCGTTTTTTTTTTAATTTGTTACATCGGTTTTCAATTCACTCTAGAAATTTAAGAAGGGTTAGGGTAAATCAAATTACCTCGTATTAATAAAATGATCGATGAATATTACTATCCACATAATAAAGAAAGAGTTTCTTATTATAAATGATTTAACACACTTGTGACGTTCTTTGTTGTTTTTTCTTTTCGTAAATTCATGACATCCAAGAATCACAAAAAGAAGGTCATCAGAAAGCCCTCAAAAAAAAGATATTACTAGAAATTTGACAGTTCGAATTGAAAGAAATTCATGTCTTTCCCGATTCTGTTGGAGTTTACTTGTTAGGCTACAATCTGACGAACCCATCTAATGAGAATAAAGGGAAGCTCAAAGGGGAGAAGTCAAAGCGACGTGAAAAGGCAAGTCAAAAGTAAATCGTTGTTAAGAATAAAAATGTTGAGGTGATTTCAATAATAAGTCTGCTTTGGTCTATTCAACCTCATGAATTTGTTTCTTTTGCCACACCAAAATCGAGCCCAAAAATGTGTACTGTGTAATTTTAATATATCTGTCTAATCAGGGACGTCTCTATTTACTCAATCATGTTTGAAACTAAAGCATAATTATTGTTAATTAAAAAAGAAAAATAGTATCGCCTTGATCCATTTTAAGAATGAATTTACATTTAGTGAAAATTGTACAAAATTGACCTAAACTTGCAACTAATTTATTTAATGAATAAAATGAATAACTATCTATGTTTAAAATAAAACAACGTAATAAATAACTCTAATCAAATTTCTATGTCAAGCTCCTCATGATATGTTATGGGAACAAAGAAGTAGTAGATTCATGTAAATAATTTAGCTTTTCAGAATTTTTTCAAGTGAAGAATTTCAAAAAAAATCTTTCAATTACTTATTTTAAGATAGGGAAAAGGGTCAAAAATATCCCTCAATTTTGTTTTATTGGTTGACTATGCCCTTACCATTAAAATGAAGTTATTCTTATCCCTGCCGTCACTAATTTCACTATTTGAGCCCCTCAATTGGATGAAAAGCCCCAAATCAATCAAAATTACCCAATTTTAACCTGACTCGACCCACCTAATAGTATAACCCATTTTTGTTCATCTTCTCCCTCTTTTCTTCTCAGAAAAACTCGTTCTTCTCTTTTTCTATCCACTTTATTAGCCTTAATCATCTTTTTTATTATCATTATTCTTTACCATGAAGTATTTTCTTTCATGTTTACCCAATCTCATCCCAAACTCTCCAGCTCTAATTACAATTCCATCTCAAGATTAATCAGTGAGTATTTCAAAAGCACACAAATTTTTTTGCTACAAGAATATAGCCACCACCCACGCTGCTGTAATCTTAGCCGAAATTTTTGTCTTCCACCAGCAGTACAGTGGTCCACAAGTAGAGAAGATGACGGAGATGAAATGATAGAAATTGGAGGGTCTTCAACCAAACACCCTTCCTCTTTCAGCAACCAAACAACAACCACCCCCACTGTTCAGACTTCCAAGCCATCACAATCCTCTCTTCTCCTCATCTCCATCTCTGACGAGCCACTACCAATCAACAACCAGTAAACAAAACCCAATCTGAAACAACCAAAACCCACTCTTTCGACCTCCTCCAGACCCACATCGCGAACATTGTCCAGCCACCATGGCGAAATACGAACTTCGATAGACCAGAGGAAATCAACAACGACGAATTAGAGCTCCAAGCTCCAGTAATTTTGATTTTCTTTAGATCTATCTGGAAAATAATTCCCCGATTACCTATATTTAATCATTGTTGAGTTCTTGTGTTTTTGGATTCATAGTCATTATTATATTATTTTCCATATTGTTGGGCTGTGTCGGATGATTTTATTGTTTTTTGAAAAGGAACACAAGTTTAAAGATGAAGATGAACAAAAATGGGTTTATTGTCGGGTCGGATTAAAATTGGGTAATTTTAATTGATTTGGGCTTTTCATTAAATTGAGGGGCACAAATGGCGAAATTAGTGACGGCAGGGGTAAGAATAACTTCATTTTAATGGTAAGGGCATAGTTAACTAATAAAACAAAGTTGAGGGATATTTTTAACTCTTTTCCCTTTAAGATATATGTTAAAATATATTGAACATTTCTGTTACATTAGAAATATTGTCTAAACTTTTTTTTAAACCCAAGGTTTATCTAGCAAAAGTAGCATTTTTAAGTTAATGTTTTTTTAGCAAATCTTTACCAAGAATACAATAAAAACAACTCCGCGTCATCAATGCATAAATCATAGCTACTCATGTTCCTCCAATCAATTAGTTCAACCACAACAATAATATATATAGTGTAATTCCACAAATAGAGTTTGGAGAGGGTGATAAAATATACACAAACCTTTCTTTTCATTTTGTGAAGAGAGATCATTTCCAATGTCCCACGACTCAAAAAAAAAAGTTACTAGGAAAAAGAAATTTCAATAAGCAAAAAAAATGACAGTAAAATATTAAGATATAAAGCAAAATGAAGCAACAAATAGTAAAAACTATATGTGATTACTTAATACTTCTACCAATAAGGGCAAGAAGATAAGGGGCTAGCCCCCGGCCTCTTCCCCCTAACAAAACCTTCTTATTTACATTCATGTCTTTCAACTACTAAAATTTCAACTTTTGAACTTAAAGTTCAAAGGTGGAATGGATAAACCTACGGAAAGTTGTACCAACAAAGTAAGTAAATATATATGTATCTGCATGCCTTTTGTCTTCCTTAGTGGTGGATGGGGTTGATTTCCTTCGGTGGTGGCTTGAGAATGTTTGTAAAAGAATTAGCACCATTTATTTCGATGGCTGCCTTGTCATAAGCTAAAGTAGATTCTACCGCAGTGTCAAAACTTCCCAACCAACGTCGTTTATTCGTTCTTACATCTAGAATCTCTGCAACCCATCTTCCCCATTTTCGCTGTCTAACTCCCATGTACTTCTTTACATTTTCTTGGAGGACCTTCGTATCTTTCTTCTCTTTGGACGACACAATTTTTTATGTGACCTTGGTCTTTCCATTTTTGATGATAGTTTCTATACAAATTATTTTTTGTCGTTTGGACTTCTCTCCTTGAAGATTTTCCTCCTCTTCACTAGCTGATTTGTGGCGTCATTGTCCGTTAGGTAAATACGTACAACACGTGGCAATATAATAGAACATTTTCCCATCAGGTTGTTTTTTTTTCCTCTAGCAATTTTTGAGGGTTTTTCGACTGCCTCATTTTCGTGCAGCTCATCTTTTGAGGCCATTGCTTCATGAAAGAGAACAAACAAAAAAACATAAAAAGTCCATTAAACCAGACATGTATATACACTTCATTAATAATCAATTTTTTTATTTATGTAGTCTCTGTCAATTTGATTATCTGATTTTGACTTAGCATAACGTTTAAGAAAATAAACAAACTAAATTCAAACATCCAACTACAAAATTCTATATCATAAGGATAAAAAGGAAATGGAAAAAAATATTATTTTAGTCTCAATTTAAGTTGTTTTCCGAATTTGAAGAGTCAAACAAGTTTGACCGTGACTTTTTCATATAACTTTCAAATATTTTGAATTTTCAATTACTTGACTTATAGTATGTTTTACATAATTTTTGAATATGTAATTTTATTTTTAAAACCTTATAAATTTGATACCCGAATTTACCATCATAATTTGAAAATTTTGACTCTCGAAGTCATAAATATCCCATATAAATTGAAATAGAGACACTAATAAAGAACATGTTTACCTAATAAACATGTTTTGTTTTTGAGGATGAACATACCTTTGTGACAGTTGTACTTAATTTTCTTGGAAGGAAATGAGTTATCTTGCCATTTTACCATTTTTTGTTTTTTAAAAAGATTGTCTTTTCATAGTTCTTAGGTGTAAAAAATGAAGATCTCTTATAAAAAAGGTTATTAAACTGAAAGAAATTTGTATAGGGTTAGAAAATTATTTCTCCCTAAATTTATATTCACTTTCACAAACGAAGACTCCAAAATTCACATGAAATGAGATCTCTTGCCCTTTTTACAATATAAATACAAGAAAATGACATTATTTCAAATTTCCTATGTATGAAAATGGAGATCTTTTAAAACGAAAATATCTCTTATTTATAAACAGTCTATAAAACTAAAAAGAATTTTTGAAAGGACTAGAAAAATATTTCTCTTAAACTCACTTAAAATCCTAGATTCGCTTTTGTTATGTCATTTCTCTAGAGTTTCAAATAGAAAATTTTCATACAGCCCCTCATGAATTTCATATCGTTCAAAAGATAAAATGTTCAAACACAAACAAACCTAACATAGTAGAATCTGCACATATATAAGTTATAAATGTCTTTATAGAAGCACACAAGGAAACAAAAAAAAATGAGATCTTTTTTCTTCTTACGATTTAAATAAAAGAAAATGTTTTTTCCAGATCTTTTATGTGTAATAAATGAAGATATCTTATAAAAGGACATAAAACTAAAAAAAAAACTGTAAAGGACTTAAAAATTATTTCATATGAAAGTACATCAAAATTCACAAATCACACACATATTACTTCACAAATGTAATTGGCAGCTCAAAAAAGATAAAGAGGAACTCAAGAACTCTCACAAAAATCAATAATTTTAATTTTTCGTTATATATTTTGCCTTTTGATGGTCATTTATATAATTCAAACTACGGGTTTCAATCGGATCGGGTCGATCCAAAATCGGCCCAAATCAATAGAAACCCATATCAAACTGGTCAAAAACTAAAGGAATATCTGTTGAAGGCACGAACTTTTAGCGAATCTGATCTCAAAAATCAAATTTTTATCAAGTATTTGACTGTTGTGGAGCCTACTAACGACTGGAAAAAAAAAAATCAGAAATCAAATCTGATGTTTTTAATTTTAATTTTTTTTCAAAAAAAAATCTCCCCATTAATATATAAATAAATTTCATCACATTCTCTCAATTTCTTTACTCATTTAACTTTCAAGAATATAATATTTAATTTCAATTATTCAACTTTCTGAAAATTCGTTCATTCTCATATCTCTACAGTATCACTTATTAATTACTCCATTACTTATTTTTATTAACTATTAATTTATTATTTTTCTTAAAGTGCTAATACAATTATTATTATAAGATTACTCATACAACTTATTATTATTAGTTATTAATTTATTGTTTCTTTAAAAATGCTAGCAACATTTTTATTACAATATTACTTTTTAGTTATATGTTATCCATTAATACTTAATACTTAATAGTTAATGTAATGACCCGGTCGGTCATTTTTAGAAAGTTCCATAAATTGACCATTTTACCCCTCTTGATATTGACCCCGAGTCTTTTATGATTGAGATTGAAAAGTTGATTTTTATCTTTGAGTTAAAAGTTAAGGATTTGGTAGGTTTGTGAGTTTTAAAGGTAGAGTTATTAAGAAAGTGAATTTTTGGGTCTTTTAGAGTTTTGAGGGTCGGAACAAAATTTCGTCGATTCCCTCAGTCCCAAAATGTAAAATCTAATCCGTGAGAGTTGTCGTTTGCAGATTCCGAGTCTTTTTAGGATTTGAGGTCCTAAGTTATGAAATTATGGAAATTTAGCCTTTGGGTTGACTTTGGTCAACATTCACGGTTCGAATGCTCAAAATCATGATTTCGAGAGTTCCTTTGGATTCGGGGGATGATTTTATGTCTAGGTGAGATCTTGGTTAATTATTGAGAGCTCCGATCTTATTTTAGCCTTATTAGGTGTGAGCTGGTTTCTTGTGGTTTTCACGGATGTTGGATCAATGAGACCTCGACTTCGTGTTTTTACGGTTCCATTGAGTTCGGAACGTCGAATATAATTGATTTGCATATGTTTTTTTTGTGTGTATGAGGTTCCAAAGGAATCTCGAGGGTCCTTCTGATGTTTTGAGAGTTGATTGATTTTCTAATGCCTGAGTTCTGGTGCACCTACACTTTTGCGAGAGTTGGCTAACTTTTGCAAGGCTCGCTTCAGCGAGGCTTGGGTAATTTTTGCGAAGCAGCCATCACTTAAGCGACCTTCACTTAAGAGGGTCGTAGAAGCGAAGCCCGCCTTTTTGGCGAGGCTCGCTTAAGCGAACCCTTGTTCGCTTAAGCGATACCTGGGAGGATTTTTGGCCTGCCATTTTCTTCCAATTTGGAGCTTTGGGGACCCTTGTTGTCGAATTTTGAAAGGATTTTCTGTGCTAGATCAGTTGGGTAAGTTTTCTTGATCCTAAAACATCATTTTCCATTGATTAATTATTAGTTTAACATCAAAATGTGGGTTTTTGGTGGGTTAATGGCAAGGTTTTTCAAGAATCGAAGAATTTAGTAAAATGGTGATTTTGAATTCGTTTTGATCCCCTTTTTCAAAGTAATTTTTACTAATGAGTTCCTTGTAACATCTCGAACTTCAAAGAAAGGGTAAAAAGGGAAACTCCACGAACCCAAAACTGGACTATGGACCCTTCACAGCACCTTCGATGGCCCATTTAGGGGTCCACGTCCCTTCATGGGCATTACGAAAGACTAACCAAAGCTGCCAAGGTGAGGGTCACCTAGTCAAGACCCTAGACGACCCGTGGTGACTTGTACAGTCCGTACAAGTCACCCATCAGTTTTTGAGTTTTGGGTCAACTTCAAACGATTATTTCTCTCAGAACAAAATGAATTAGGTGGCACATGACCTATCAAATTAAAGGTCTTTGAGTCCTCTTTCCAAAGCCACCAAGTTTGGCTCATTTTAGGTTCGGAGTAAAAAGTTATGCCAATTTTAGTGAATCCCTGTCAGGCAGGTGAAACTTGATGACCCACTAGACGGCCCGTGAAGAGTTTCATGGATCGTAAAGCTTCATACGGTCCGTCAAACCTCCCATTTTAGGCACTTTTTTAGTTTTAAAAGTTAGGGTCGTTTTGGTATTTCGCCTATGAGTTTGGTACTTAAACTACGTCGTTTTAACCCCTATTCTAAGCCTAAACCACGATGTTTTACACCTAATTAAGGGCTTAGAAACTGTTAGTCAATTCTTTTACATTCATTAACACTTCAAGACATTAGAGAAAGATTCCAAGAGGAGAAAAGCTAGGGTTCAAACGTTCTTCAAGTTTCTTCGATTTCACCAAAGAACTTTGTTCTTCTGGGTATGTTAGGCTATCATAGTGTTGGACTAGTTCTTCCTCATGCTCTACATCTACTTTCAAGTTAGTAAACAAGTAATCTAGGGTTCTATCCTTAGATTTGAGTATTCTTGAGATGAGTAGATATTGAGTTATGAGTTCTTGAGTTGTTGATTATTGTAACAACCTATTTCCGTCGTTATAAAAAAGCCAATGGGGAAAGAATTGAGGCCAGAAAACTTTTGAGTAGTAACTTTGGATTTCCCAACCTAGTCCAGATTTGGATGAAATCGGAGTCGTTAAGGTGTAGGAAAATCTGGTAGCAATCAGGTGACTTATTTATAATTTTTATTACATGAGTGGTTAGATAAGTCGTTAAGGAATCTGTACGACTTTACGAAATTGAATTCGGGTGAGTAGAACTCCCGAAATTGAGCGTGGATGGTATTTTCTGAGCGTCGTTGGTTAAAGGTGTGTTGTGAAATGGGGGTCTTGGAATTATTAAAATAGCTCACTGGTTCCGTGCAAGCCGTAGGGGCGGGGTCGCTGTAGCGGGGTGAGGACCGTTTTGGTGGGTTCGATGAGACTTAAGGTCGTAAATAAACCCCAAAACATCTTTATTCTGCACCTTTTCAACTTTGAGAGATAAGGAACGGCCCCAGACGAGTTCTTGGCCATTTTTCACCATTCTTGAGGCTAAAGGTAAGGTTTTAACTCCCTGAATTCATTTTTCGATTGGTAGAACGTAGTTTCTTGGGTAATTATCATTGGGGAAAGGTTTTGATCTGAAGTTAATGGTGGAAAAAGCCCTAATTTGGGTATTGGGATCTTGGGTTGGCTTAGGGTTGATAATGTTGATTATAATCTGGGTAATTAGGCCTTGTTTATTGATCCTCGCGTTAATTGAATGTTTTTAGACCACGAACAAGCGGGAAGAATCTGGAAAGGGACGATTCAAGTGCCTTAGGAGATTCAAGCTTGGATTCGAGGTAGGTGATGGTTGTGATTTCATGTTGGTGTAATATATGTTTGTAATTGCTTCATTATAATACGTGTATGTATGAGAATGTTGCACTATTGATCACACTACTTGTGGATAAGGATAATTGAATAATTGTATGCAATGAATCACCTCTTGTAGTATGATTGTGAGAATATGCATTGTGATTATGGTTTGTTGAATGGATCGGGTGTTGCGTTCTGACACACTAACTTGGATCGGTTGCCACGTTCTGACATAAGCATGAGATCGGTTGCCACGTTCCGGCATAAACATGTAATCGGTTGCCACGTTCCGGCATAAACATTGGATCGGATACCACGTTTCGGTATGCTAACAGTTTGGGTGTGGGATCCATGAGAGGACCATTAAATTGGGTTCCGTGAGAGGACCATGGAATTGTGTTGTGTATCTACTTGTGATGATTACGTTCATAACTAATGATGATTGATATTAGAAGACTGTATATTGCTCTAAATTGATAACCAATGTGTATTATTGAGAACGTGCGATGCTACATTGATCCTGAAAAGATGACTAATATTGTATATGTTCGGTATATGCATGTTTTATAATGTTATGGTTACTTACATATGTTTCACTTATTGGGATAGCCGCGTGATCCTACCAGTACACTGTGACTATTGATAGACCTTAGCTAAGTGACTATTGAGCGTGACCGGATTCAAGGGTGAGCCAATTCTTTCAGGCTTCCATGGATCTCTCGTTTTTAAGTCCATTCTTTTTGGACTCATACTATTTGTTTAAGGTGTTATTTAGTTTCAGGGTTGTACCCCTTGTTCTTAGACTTGTCATTAGTAGAGTTTTGGTACAATGACTTTCATTTTCTAGGGGTTGTACTTCCGCATTAGGTTGGTTAGTTGTTTGTTAAAACCTTGGAGTTTATGGGGACTCCATTTTTATAGTCATTTAAACCTGCTTCTGTATCTTTAAATGCCTTAGTTTTCTTAAAATTTGTTTGTTTGGGTTGTAGTAATGGTTCTCCCATAGAAGGGTTTGTGTGGGTGCTAATCATGACGGTGTGGGTCGTGACAAAGTTGGTATCAGAGCCAGGGGTTCGTTGATCTCATTGTACCAAAAAGAGTCTAGTAGAGTCTTGCGGAACGGTATGATGATATCCATACTTTTCTTCTAGAGGCTATAGGACTTTACGAAAAACTCACTTTTTTCTACTCCTTCGTGCTATGACTTGAATCCAATTGGTATCTGGGTGATACAAATTGACATCTTTCCTCCTTCACTCTATGGTCCGAGCTAGAGCAACAAAAGTGGTAACACCATCTCTAGCAAGAGAAGATGGGTATAGACTACCGATAGTTGAATAGGGTTACCATTCAAAAAAAGTATCTATTGCCTCAGATAGATGACCTTTTTGACCAATTGCAAGGTGCATCAGTTTTCTTTAAGATTGATTTAAGGTCTGGTTACCATCAGTTAAAGATTGAGGCGGTTAAAAGTTGGGTTCGACCAAGTTCTGTGATTGAAATTAGCAGTTTTGTGGGGCACGCTAGCTACTATTGTCGCTTGTGGTATGAGTTGAGTCCAATTGGTGCCTCTCGATTCCAATTGATATCTCAACAAAGTGAACTAGACTCCATAGTCACGACTGGAGGGACACAAAAAAGTTAATTGGAACTGAGAATGTTCCAATTGGTATCTGGCCTAAGAGGCCGTATAAGGCATAGATGATCAGTAATAGTCGTCTATGGAACGAACTAATTAAGGAATTTGGACTTGTCTGCAGGTTGTAACTGCTTGAGTGTCGTGAAACTTGTTGTGAAAAGAAAGTCATCACGAGATTAGGTGCAAGGGTCTAGATAAATTACGATGTGGTTCAAAAGCGAGAAATCTGGACGTGCGTTACGACCAACTGATAATCGTGTGAGATTCTAGGTATATCCTGGGGGATGAGGATGTTATAGTGTTGAAGTAAAATAAAGGGATTTTGGAGGGTGTATCGTTGGGTTGACTCGGGCTAGGCAACGATTATCCTAGCTAAGGGGATTGAGTACTCTAAAAATGCATGTGTTATAGCTGGGAACCTTTGGGGGAAATTGGGAAAGAAAAGAAACCCAGAAAAATTATTGGCAGGGATTTCGTTTCCGTAATTGCCGTTGGGGCGGGATTTTCCCGGCAAGGCGAGACCGCCAGTGCGAGATTTCTCCCGCCTGAGCGGGATAGGGCGAGACAGAATTTTAGCCCAGTCTCCCCTGTTTTCCCCTAGTCACAATTATGGACCCCGAATCGTACCCGAACTAACCCCTGCGATCTAATTCAGTGTTCATCAATCGAATATAAGTTATAAGGTGTGTTAAAATTGTGGAGAACCTGGGCATATGAGGAGGAAATCAGCGAGGCCGTGAAGGCCGGGGAAATGGTAATGCAGGTAGAGGAGTAGTGCAACCAGGCGAGAAGGTTGCCCGTCAAGACGACAGCGCTCAATTATATGCTTTTTCAGGTAAAACCGAGTTTGAGTTTTGTGATGCAGTGGTCACTAGTGCTACTCTTGTCTGTGCCCGGATGCTTAATATTTTGTGTGCTCTGGGTTCTACTTATCCGTACGTGTCAGTTCAATTGCCTTGGGATTTGATGTGGTTTGTGATATATTTGATGCCCCCATCCATGTTTCTACCCTTGTTTGAAGAGTCAATCATAGTCACCCGTGTATATCGTGTTGTCCTGTTGTGGTTATAGATTTTCAGATTTGGGTTGATTTGGGTATGCTAGTTATGACTGACTTGATATAATCTTAGGTATGACTTGGTTGTTCCCCTATTATACCGGGCTTAATTGTAATACTAAGTCGGTAACTCTAGAGATCCTGAGTAGGGAAAGATTAGAGTGGGAAGGGGTGTACAAGCCTAAGCTAGCTAAGATCATATCCTCCATTCGGTCTAGGAAACTGGTAGGGCAGAGTTGTTTGGCTTATTTGGCTCATGTTTGAGATGTTAAGGTTGAGTTTCCCTCTATTAAGTCTATTCCTATGGTGTCAGAATTGAGAGAGCTTAAAGCTCAAATCCAAAGGCTTCTTGATAAAGGTTCATCTATCCTAGTGTTTCACCGTGGGGTGCTCCTGTCTTGTTTGTTAAGAAGAAGGAGGGTAGTATGAGGACTAATGATTTTATCTGAAGCCATAAATGAGTGGATTGATACCGGAATGACAAGCTTATGGATAAGGAAGGTCCCAATGAGTATACTTGGGTGAAGGAAATTGAAGATGTTAGTAAGAAGGTGCATATAAAAATTGGGTTAGTCATTTGAATTTGATGAGTAAACTTGAGTTTGAGGTGTCGTGTTGATGAAAGGTTGGCTTCGTAGTGATAGTCAGGGCTGACTGAGCATAATGGTAATAAGAGTTCGTGGTAGATTATGATGGGATGCGCAAATATAATGAGATTGTTGATTAAGCAAATTTTGTATAGTAATTACGACTTGCGAGTACCTAAGGTTGTGGTTTTCTAATATTTAGTGAGTGATGTGGTTGTATGGAAAATTTTAAGAGATGGTGGGACACCATTCGAACCGAATTTTAAAGAGCTAGAGTTATAATGAAGGAAAATATAGTGAGATGTAGTACAACCTTTATAGAGAGGCGAGAGCAAGAATATTTTATTGGATTCTTAAGGCTAAAGAGGTATCTTCAGAGGGGTACATAATTGGGTACAAACATGCGTGATTTTATTGTTTTGTTGTGGCTATGGTAATAGTGTCATGGGTCTATCAGATGGGTTAAAAACTATTGAAAAAGGACTTGAGAAAGGATTGTGCAGACATTACCTTGAGCGTGATGATAAGTGCTTTGTTTTGTTTTTGAGTTTAGTAATGAGTACGATTGAATTGTTGGTGAAAGATATTGTAATATTGATGGAGATGCGATCCATGATAAGTGGAGATCCATGATTTCATAAAAATCTTCAAGGTACAAGCTAATGTTGATAGATAAGGGGATTGTGTTATACAGTTGAGTTTACAATTTCAATATTTTTCATTGTAAGTACATTCGTGGTAATATATTCTGTCAAGGTATGAATTGGCAAGGTGAGAAATGATCAATTGTATCAGGTATTAAACCTTTGAAAGGACTTACACCTGGGTTGAGTCGTAAAGTTTATTACTATTGATTGTTAAGTACCTAAGAAAGATTTCATTTAAAAAGTGTTGGTTTATAATAAGGTAAAAGGTCGAAGTGTTTATGATGGTTGTTAGTATTGTGAGTATGATTCACTAGCTATGCTCTTGTGTGTTTTTGATTTTGTGGGTGGATCCCTAGTGGTGGATTAGGGGTACCAAATCTTGCGATGTTCTCTTGGTTGAGTGGGAAGATTGGGAAGATTTGATTATTTCGAATGACATAATTGGTGTTGTCTTGGAGTTGTTAAGGTATGTCAGTGGTTTTACATATACCACCTTGCTTTTTAAAGTTTATAGAAGAGCTACCATGAGTATTTATGGTTGTTCGACAATCTAATATTTCATCTTGTCGTCGAGGTCATGTACTGATTGTGTGTGGATGAATGCGGGGACATTGGGTCCAATTCTACTGTTCTTAAGGGTAATCTACAATCATATTTGCTAAATCGAGCATTCGATAGTATGGTTAGAGGGTTGTATGCTTTGACATATCCTTCGATGATTATCTGATGTTTAAAGATCAAATTTTGTAACTTAAGCTCATGAAAATTTATTTTGTGGATGGAGATATTATTAAGAACTATGATTGTTTGGGTATTATGAGTGTGTGTTGGTTGATTCAGGTTCACTTCTGTTTGTGGCGAGTATTGACTTGGAATTTTATCATGCTTAAGTGCTAAAGGATTCGTCTGGATGATTGTGTCAAGGTCCTTGATAATATGTTGTAGACGTGTGTATGATCAATTTGGTGGTTGTTGGGAATTGCTTTCGTTGTAGTTAAGTTTACGTACAACAATATTTATCACTCGAGTATTGAGATGACTTCATTGAGGCATTATATGGGAGGATGTGTAGGTGTTCAATTGGTTGGTTTGAGGTTGGAGATGTGAAACCTTTAGTGGGTAATGAGATTCGGTAAGAAAGTATGTGGGACAAGTATCCCTAGTTATTCGACGATCCAGATACTACTCTATTCTTACTTTAGCCCTTTTCTCCTAGTTTGTCACTCGGGGACGAGTGATGGGTAAATTGGTATCTATTGTAACAACCTATTTCTGTCGTTATAGAAAAGCCAATGGGCAAAGAATTGGGGGCATAAAACTTTTGAGTAGTAACTTTGGATTTCCCAACCTAGTCAAGATTTGGACGAAATCATAGTCATTAAGGTGTAGGGAAATCTGGTAGCAATCAGGTGACTTATTTATGATTTTGATTACATCAGTGGTTAGATAAGTCGTTACGGAATCTGTATGACTTTACAGAATTGAATTCGGGTGAGTAGAACTCCCTGAATCGATCTTAGCGTGGACAGTATTTTCTCAGCGTCGTTGGTTAAAGGAGTGTTGTGAAATGTGGGTCTTGGAATTATTAAAATAACTTACTGGTTCCTTGCAAGCCGCTGGGGCGGGATTTCTGCCGCCATGGTGGGGCCGCTGTAGCGGGGTGAGGACCGCTGTGGTGGGTTCGACGTGACTTAAGGTCGTTAATAAACCCCAAAACGTCTTTATTATGCACTTTTCAACTTTGAGAGCTAAGGAATGACCCTAGATGAGTTCTTGACTGTTTTTCACCATTCTTGAGGCTAAAGGTAAGGTTTTAACTCCCCGAATCCATTTTTCGATCCGTAGAACGTAGTTTCTTGGGTAATTATCATTGGGGAAAGGTTTTGATATGAAGTTAATGGTGGAAAAAGCTCTAATTTTGGTATTGGGATCTTGGGTTGGCCTAGGGTTGATAATGTTGATTATAATCCGGGTAATTAGGCCTCGTTTATTGATCCTTGCGTAATTGTATATTTTAGACCATGAACAAGCGAGAAGAATCCGGAAAGGGAAGATTCAAGTGCCTTAGGGGATTAATCTTGGATTCGAGGTAGGTGATGGTTGTGATTTCATGTTCGTATAATATATGTTTGTAATTGCTTCATTATAATACATGTATGCGAATGTTTCACTATTGATCACACTACTTGTGGATGAGGATAAATGAATTATTGTATGCCATGAATCACCTCTTGTTGTATGATTGTGGGAATATACATTGTGATTGTGATTGTGGTTTTTTGAATGGATCGGGTGTTGCGTTCTGACACACTAATTTAGATCGATTGTCCCTTTCCGGCAGAAATATGGGATCAGTTGCCACGTTCCGGCATAAACATTGGATATGGTATCATGTTCCAGTATGCTAACAGTTTGGGTGTGGGTTTCATGAGAGGACCATTTAATTGGGTTCCGTCAGAGGACTATTGAATTGTGTTGTGTATCTACTTGTGATGATTACGTTCATATCTAATGATGATTGATATTGGAAGACTGTATGTTGCTCTAAATTGATAACCAATGTGTATTATTGAGAACATGTGATGTTACATTAATCCTGAAAAGATGACAAATATTATATATGTTCGGTATATGTCTGTTTTATAATGTTGTGGTTACTTGCACGTGTTTCACTTATTGGGATAGCCGCATGATCCTACCAGTACACTGTGGTTGTGTACTGATACTACACTTGCTTGTTCTTTGTTGAGTACAGGGAATCTTCAGG
>NW_006238940.1:2760072-2791491 GCF_000226075.1 Solanum tuberosum | reverse complement strand
GGCTGCCATGGATCTCTCTTGTTTAAGTCCATTCTTTTCAGGCTCATACTATTTGTTTAAGGTGTTGTTTAGTTTCGGGGTTGTAGCCCTTGTTCTTAGACTTGTCGTTAGTAGAGTTTTGGCACAATGACTTTCAGGTTCTAAGGGTTGTTCTTCCGCATTAGTTTGGTTAGTTGTTTGTTAAAACCTTGGAGTTTATGGGGACTCCATTTTTATAGTCATTTAAACCTGCTTCCGTATCTTAAAATGCCTTAGTTTTCTTAAAATTTGTTTGTTTGGGTTGGAGTAATGGTTCTCCCACCAGAGGGTTTGTGTGGGTGCCAATCAGGATGGTCTGGGTCGTGACAATTATTGAATTCCTAATTCTAATCATTGAATTGTTGTACATTGTGTATTGCGATTATTGAGTTGATTCTTTATGTTTATTTTTAAGCATGAACCCTTTTCGTGAGTATTCATTGAATGATTATTGGGAATCTTTTGAGAAAAATATTATAGTTTAAACTGAATTTTGAGGAATTAAAGAGGAGTTTGAGAAAGAGTATAAGGGAACTAAGTATTTCCCAAATGTTTCATTTATACATAAAGAAAATGAGTAGACTTTTTTTTGAGAAAAGTTAAAAAAGTTTATAGAAAGATTATGTACAGAGCAGTTACCTCTTAAAGAGGCCCCTTTTGAGTATTTATCTCAACCCATAATGTATTTTTACATTAAGCATAGAGAAACCTTGTTTTCTTAATGAACAATGAGTTTCAGAGACAGTTTAGAGCATTTACCTCTTTTAAGAGAATAGTTTGAGCAATTATCTCAAAACTAGAGAAAGAGTATGTTCTTATACATTTGAGCAAGAGTATATATATATATATATTGTTGGGAGTAGTATTGAGCACCGATATGGGAGAAAGTTGTCACGCCCCGAGCCTACACCCTAGGTGTGGCCGACACTCGAGAACCATTGTTGGTCCCCAAGCGAACCCTTGGATTGACTTATTACTCAGCGGAAAACTTACTCAACAAAACAAGGACTTCAATTTCATAATTTAAGTTTAAAGTCTAAACCAAACTCAATTCAATGAACATCTGGAAATACTTAAGAAGATAACATTAGCTGTCTCAAAACCATCTCAACAAGAAAGGGGACAATAAACAGACTACTCAACGTCTAACTAACTGTGAAGCCTCTAAATTCTAAGATAGGTGTCGGGACATGACCCTGGACAACTTAACTAGAATGTAAAATAACTTTGAATCCCTCCGGAAAGCAAGGAGGCTCACCAACGCTAGCTGAAGTGCCAATGGTATCAACGAATGTTTGTTGATGACCCTGAACACCTGCAACTGCATCATGAAAAGATGCAGTTCGAATGACATTAGTACATGGAATGTACGAGCATGCAAGAAAAAACTGAAACATAGATAACTGAACTAATAACATGGGAAGACATACTCACCTCAACTCAACTCCAATATAAACGCAACAATGATAGATGTAGTATTTAAAACATTATAAAACAGGAGATATAACTCAATGATGTATAAAGATACAATAAGGTACTCTTTATTCTTATTTGGGAGATTCTCTAACCGACAACCATCACTATGAGCTACATGATGATACAATGTCTCGCCCACACAACCAGAACTGTCCTATACCTTGCCAGGGTATAGAACACCTCAACTAAGTGGATCCACTAAGCTATGTCCGAAGGCACTTAGAATTCATCTAAAAAGTATGATCCTTTACCCATGTTGGCTACATGGTTTATGAGGAATGTGAGTTGTCTGAAATCATCCTCATATCGGTGCTCAATACTACTCCCAATAATATATAAACTTATGCTCAAATGTATAAAACATAAACTCTTTCTCAATTTGAGGTAATTACTCAAAAGATCCTATTAAAAGAGGTAAGGCTCTGAAATGTTTCTAAACTCATAAACTCATTTAGAAATCAAGGCTTCTCTCTTTTACATGTAACCATACTTTTTGGGAATACTTAAGTTCCCTTATATCATTTCTCAAACATGAATATAACTCTTCTCATATCTCATATTTACTTTCTCAAAACTTAGATGATTACAAAACAATCCTCAAAAGTGACTCAAAAGAAATCTTGAAGTTTCCTCTTAAACTTACTTCTGTTTCAAATGTAAATTATGACATGTGATTAGAACATGTAGGACATCTCAAGGATTGATGGATACTTTAGAAGCTCATACAAAGAAAAGAATGTTGTCACGACTCAAATGAATACATTCGGAACGAAGCAAGAAAGGAAAAAGGCCTGGCGACCTTGGCGCACTGCTGGCGCGGCACCCTAGGCCCCAAACTACTAACTAGAGTGTGGGGCACACTGCTAGCGTGGGGCACCAGGCCCCAAACTACTGAGCAGTAGGTCAGGCACCTTGGTGGCGCACCGCCTGAACCCCAAACCAAGAAATCTGAAGAATTTTTCTTTTCCAATTCGGGTCCTAGTTCATCTAGAATCGAGTGATTTCTTCTAAATTCTTTCTGATTTCAAAAACCCCACATGAATTCATAGAAAATACACAAAATTCTTATCAAGAATCACAACTCATGCTCAAAATCCTCATCCCAAGAAACTCAAGAACTTCCATTGTTAAAGAAAGAAACAATAATCAAGAACCAAATTAGGAATCTCTTAATATAACGATTTCATGGACGAATTGTAGATGAAAGGTGTGAGGAAGAATGATTCCATCACTATGGGAAACCTCACATAACTGGAATGAATGATGTTCTTAGCGAATCCCACAAATCTTGAAGAACGTTTGAACTTAGCCCCATTTTCTCCTCTTGAAACCTTGATCGAAATCCCTAAGTGTTTAGGAATGTGAATAGGTGATTTAGAATCTTATTATACCCTTAGTTAGGTCAGGAAAAACGTACTAAGACAAGTGGAAAAAAGGAAAAGACCAAAATACCCTTTCCTAAAATGAATGGAATGCCTTAAATAGAGAGGCTTTACTCAAACAACCATAACTTTTTACTTGGATCTTGAAATTTAGCAAACTTGGTGGAGTTGGAAAGATGACTCAAAGACCTTCGATTTGATATCTCATGGGGCACCTAATTCTTCATTTGCTAAAAGATATGGTTGATTGAAGTTGACCCAAAACTAAAAACTGATGGGTGACTTGCATGAATTTCTTTTTAGCTCTTTCGAAGTCCGAGGTGTTATAATATCTCCCCCTTGGGAACATTCGTCCTCAAATGAGATCAGACTAAGCAAAATAGGGGTGGGAAGTGTCTAACAATCTAGCTCAAGCACACAACATACAATTAACATAACTCAACAGATTAACTTAAAGAGTTATTTTACAAGATTTAGTACGTTGGTTTGGAACTGGTTTGAAAGGAAAGAGATGAGGGTATCTCTTCTTTATATCCCCCTCACCCTCCCAAGTAGCTTCCTCAACAAATTGATTTCTCCATAAGACCTTGACTGACACAACCTACTTTGTTCTTAACTTGCGAACATGATGATCAAGAATTCGAACGGGCATCTCCTCATAAGATAAGTTGTCCTTGATACCAATATTCTCGATACGTACAATAAGTGAAGGATTGTCCATACACTTCTTCAACATAGAAATGTGGAATACCGGATGGACTGCTGCTGACTCTGACGGTGCCTCCAACTCATAAGCTACATTGCTAACTCTCTTAGAAATATGGTAAGGATCAATGTATTGGGGACTGAGTATTCCCTTCTTACCGAATCTCTTAACATCCTTCATGGGTGAAACCTTCAAGTATACCCAATCATCAACCTCAAATTCTAAGTCTTTTCTCCTAACATATGTATAGGATTTTTGACGAATTTGAGCTATTTTTAGCCTTTCCTGAACAATCTTCACCTTTTCCATGGCTTTATGAACCAAGTATGGCCCTATCAACTCAGCTTCACCAACCTCAAACTAACCAATATGAGATCTACATCTTCGCCCATAAAGGGCCTCATAAGGAGCCATTTGGATATTGGATTGGTAGCGATTATTATAAGCGAACTCTATGAGAGGCAAGTGGTCATCCCAATTACCATTGAAATCTATGACACATGCCTTCAACATATATTCTAAGGTTTGAATTGTGCCCTCTGCTTGGCCATCCGTCCGAGGATGAAAAGTAGTACTAAGTTTCACTTTCGAACCCAAAGCTTTCTGGAAATACTTCCAAAACTAAGTGGTGAATTGCGCACCTCTATCTAAAATGATAGACATAGAAACTCCATGAAGTCGGACTATCTCTTGAATGTACAATCTGTCATAATCTTCTGCTGAATTTATAGTCTTTACCGACAAGAAATGGGTTGAGTTTTTCATCTGATCTACAATCACCCAAATTGAATAATGCTGTATGCTAGATCGTGACAAGCCAATAATGATATGCATATTAATCATATCCCACTTCCATTCTGGAAGAGCAATGTTCTGAGCCACTCCACCGAGTCCTTGGTGCTCTACCTTGACTTGTTGGCAATTTGGGCACTTAGCAATGAACTTGCAATACATCTTTTAATACAACTCCACCAATAGACTTCTCTCAAGTCATAGTACATTTTTGTGTAAATAGGGTAGATCGAGTATCTGGAACTATGAGCCTCTGCCATGATCCTCTCTTTGAGTTCATCCACCTTGCGTACACATAATCTATCTTGATATCTCAATACACTATCCCCCCTTTGTTGAATAGCCATCACCTTTTGCTTATGAACATTCGCCTTTAGTTTAAGTGAAACAAGGTTTCTATCTTGTTTCTCCTTCACTTTCGACACTAGTGATGATTCAAGCCCATTCATCACCACAACACCACCTTCACTGGAATCCAACAGACGGACTCCCAAACGGGCAAGTCTGTGAACTTCCTTAGCTAAATATTTCTTTCCTTCCTCAATATGAGCAGTACTCCCCATGGACAACCTACTCAAAGCATCAGTAATAACATTAGCCTTACCTAGGTGATATATGATACTCATATCATAGTCCTTGAGCAACTCTAACCACCTCCTTTGTCTGGGATTAAGCTCCTTCTAACTGAAACATACTGGAGACTCATATGGTCGGTGAACACATCCACATGAACACCCTATAGATAGTGATGCCATATTTTTTAAAGCAAAACACTACCGCTGCCAACTCTAGATCGTGAGTTGGGTAATTCTTCTCGTGAATCTTAAGCTGTCTGGAGGCGTAGGTTATAACCTTACCATTCTGCATCAATACAAAACCAAATCCAACTCTGGACGCATCATAATAAACAATAAAGCCTTTTGTACCCTCTGGTAGGGTCAACACCGGAGAAGTAGTCAACTGAATTTTCAATTCCTGAAAGCTTTCTCACAAGCTTCCAACCATTGAAACTTAGTTATTTTCTGAGTCAACTTGGTCAACGTGGAATAAATAGATGAAAACCCCTCGACGAACCTTCTGAATAACCAACCAACCCCAAGAAAATTCTCATATCAATTGGAGATGTGGATTTGGGCCAATTCTACACCGCTTCAATCTTTTGAGTGTCAACTCGAATCCCTTCTCTAGACACAATGTAGCCTAAGAATGCCACCAATTCAAGCCAAAACTCACACTTAAAAAAATTTGGCATAAAACTCTCGATCCTTGAAAGTTTGGAGGACTATTTTGAGATGACTAGCATGATCCTCGTCATTCCTCAAATAGATTAGTATGTCATCAATAAATACAATAAAAATCATATCAAGATAAGGCTTAAACACTCTGTTCATGAGATCCATGAACGCTGCAGGAGCATTGGTAAAGTCAAAAGACATCACAAGGAACTCATAGTGACCATAATGGGTCCTGAATGTTGTTTTTGGGATGTCACTTTCTTTTACTCTCAAGTGATGATAGCCAGATCTAAGGTTTATCTTAGAGAAGAAAGTGGCACCTTAAAGGTGGTTAAAGATATCATCAATTCTCGGAAGGGATACTTATTCTTCATGGTGACCTTGTTCAGTTGGCGGTAATCGATACACATACGAATAGAACCGTCTTTCTTTCTCATAAATAAGGCTGGAGCACCCCAAGGTGAGACACTTGGTCGGATGAAACCCTTATCAAGAAGATCTATCAACTGCCTTTTTAACTCTTTTAACTCAACATGAGACATTCTACATGGCGAAATTGAGATAGGTTGAGTATCAGGAAGAATGTCTATTCCAAAGTCTATTTCTCTTTCAGGAGGGATTCAAGGAAGATCATCTAGAAAGACCTCTGGAAACTCACTCAGAACTGGAACTGACTGCATATGCGGTGTCTCAACACTAAAGTCATTAACTCGAACTAAGTGATAGATGCACCCCTTTGAGACTAACTTTATGGCCTTAAGGTATGAAATGAAACGACCCTTAGGCACTGCTGAACTATTCATCCACTCTAAAATAGGCTCATTAGAAAACTGAAACTTGACTACTCGAGTTCTACAATCAACTGAGGCATAACAAGCATGAAGCCAGTCCATACCTAGAATAAAATCAAAGTCCACCATGTTTAGCTCGATTAAGTCAGCCATGGTGTCCTTGTGATTGACAGAGATGGTACAATCACGATAAATACTTAATGCCAGAATAGACTCACCAACAGGTTTGGAAACACTAAAGGGTGCAAGAAGTCTCTCGGGAAGGATGTCGAACCTCATAGCTACATAAGGATTCACAAAAGATAGACTTGCAACTGGATCAAGTAATGCAGAAACATCAAAAGTAAATACTTTAATCGTACCAGTGACAACATTTTATGCATCTTCTTGCTCTTTGAGACTGGTCATAGCATACAAATGGTTTCCTCCTCCGCATGTCCCTGAAGTAGCTCCTCTCAGAGCAACTCTATCTGTCGGAGCCGCTGAAAATGATTGGGCTCATTTTCCCCCATTACCTTACCTGTTCTTAGGGAACTCTCTGATGAAATGAACTGTCTGAACCTTGAAGCAGCCATTGGAGCCATCACGACACGCTCCTGGGTGGTTCTTACCACACTTAGCATATGTAGGGGGGGTCAAATCAGCCCCTTGTGCAACACTACCCTGAGACTAAGTAGGTTGAGCTCTGAAATTCTGGGAGTTTTGGTTCTTGAAATCACCTCTATTCTTTGCTGCAGGTGCACTTGCTAACGATGGGGCAGGTCTAGGTGATCTTTGCTGAAAAGAGGACCAGTTTGCATTTCCGGCATTCTGCTGGCCAGACTCATGATTGACTGTCTTAGCCCTCTTACTGCGGATCTCTTTCCTGTCTTTCAACTTATCTTCATCAACTTGCTGCACGTGGATCATAAGCCTAGCTATGTCCATGTACTTATCAACATAGCCTCTTTGCCTTTCTTACTTGAAAGAGGGATAGTCCAGACACAAAGAAACTCATCATGCTTCTCATATCAACCACCATTTTCAAAGCATAATGGGATAGTTGGGTGAACTTGAGGTTGTACTCTTGCATACTCATAGATTCCTATTTTAGATTCATAAATTCTCTTACCTTTGCATCCCTTAGCTCGCGGGGAAAGAAATTCCCCAAGAAAGGCTTTTTGAACACAATCCAACTCAAATGTGGTGCCCCATCCACCCTGTTCTTCTTTCATTGGTCATGCCATATTCTAGCAACACCTTTGAGTTGCTATGAAGCTAACTCTACACGCTCTGCATTGGCAACACGCATCACCTCAAACACCTTCTGAAGTTCCTCCAGAAAGTTCTCTAGATCTTCGATGACCTTTTACCCTGAGAACCCAGGGGGATTTATCCTCAGAAACTCATGGATCCTGGATGTATCAGCCACATCCTGGCGATCTACACTTCATTGACCAACCTGATTTGTCATGACCTGAGTCAACATCTAGATAACATTCGTAAATTCAGCATTGGTGACATCTCCCTGATGGGGTTGCACTTCTGGTGCATTGGGAACCTCCTGACCTTGAGGATTAAGATTCCTCCTAGCGAGATGTCCTTGAACAACTCTTTGTGGAGGCATGATCTGAAAAGATACACGTAAGCATGAATTAGGAAAAACTTTCAACGAGTGGAACTCTATCGCACGTAAAGAATAATAAGAAAGGGAAATGCTTCCTAGATCTCGCAGCATCCCAATTATCGATGTGGCACGCTTCACACCGATAAATAGGACCCTACCGACACAACTTTAGAGGAAGTCTTGGACTCTTAAACTCTATGCTCTGATACCAAATTTGTCACACCCTGGATGTGGCCGACACTTGAGAACCATCGTTGGTCCCCAAGCGAACCCCTTGATCTGGCTCACTATTTAGCGGAAGACTTACTCAACAAAATAGAAACTTCAATTTCATAATTTAGGTTTAAAGTCTAAACCAAACTCAATTCAATGAACATCTAGAAATACTTAAAAAGATAACATCAACTGTCTCAAAAACATCTCAACAATAAATGGGATGATAAAGAGACTACTCAATGTCTAACTATCTATGAATCTTGTAAATTCTACGATAGGTGTTGATACAGAACCCCCGACAACTCAACTAGAATGGAAAATAATTGTGAATCCCTCCAAAATGAAAGGAGGATCACCAAAGCTAGATGAAGTGCAAATGGTATCAACAAAGCGCCTATTGATGACCCGAACACCAGTATTTGCATCATGAAAAGATGCAGCTCGAATGACGTCAGTAAATGGAATGTACAAGCATGCAAGTGGAACTGAAACATAGATAACTGAATTGATAACATGGGAAGACATACTCACCTCAACTCAACTCCAATATGAACGCAACAATGATAGATGGAATATTTAAAACACTATAAAATAGGAGATATAACTCAATGATGTATAAAAATACAATAAGATACTCTTTATTCTTATTTGAGAAATTCTCTCACAAAAAACCATCACTATGAGCTACGCGATGATATAACATCTCGCCCATGCTGCCAGAACTCTCATATACCTTGTCGAGGTATAGAACACCTCAATTAAGTGGATCCACTAAACTATGCCTGAAGGCACTAATGATTCATCTAAAAAGTATGATCATTTACCCATGTTGGCTACATGGTTTATGAGGAATGTGAGTTGTCTGAACTCATCCCCATATTGGTGCTCCATACTACTCCCAATAATATATAAACTCATGCTCAAATGTATAAAATGTAACTCTTTCTCAATTTGAGGCAATTACTCAAAAGTCCTCTTAAAGGAGGTAATGCGTTGAAATGTCTCTGAACTCATAAACTCATTTAGAAATCAAAGTTTCTATCTTTTAAATGTAAACATATTAATTTTTGGGAATACTTAGTTCTGTTATAACATTTCTCAAACATGAATGTAACTTTTCTCATTTCTCATATTTACTTTCTCAAAACATAGATGATTACAAAAGAATCCTCAAAAGTGACTCAAAAGACACCTTGAACTTTCTGCTTAAACTTACTTTAGTTTAGAGTGTTAATTAAGACATGTAGGATCTCTCAAGGATTAATGGAGACTTTAGAAGATAATACAAAGAAAGAGAATGTAGTCACGACTTAAAGGAATACGTTGGAACGAAACACGAAGGAAAAAGTCTAGACGACCCTGGCGCACGACTAGCGCGGGGCAGCTGGCCCCAAACTATTTACCTGAGTTTGGGGAGCAGTTTTGGCGCGGGGCTCTTGGCCCCAAACTACTGTGTAGTATGTCTGGCACCTTGGTGGTGCGCCGCCCCACACCCAAACCCATAAATCTGATGAATTTTTTTTCTCCAATTCGGGTCCTAACTCATCTAGAATCGAGTGATTTCTTTGATTCACAAACTCCACACAAATTCATAGAAAATACACAAAATTCTCATCAAGAATCACAACTCATGCTCAAAATCCTCAACCCAAGAAACTCAAGAACTTCCATTTTTAAAGAAAGAAGCAACAATCAAGAACCAAATCAAGAATCTCTTAATATAATGATTTCATGGACAAATTGTAGATGAAAGGTGTGAGGACGAACGAGTCCATCACTATGAGAAACCTCACATACCTTGAAAGAACGTTGTTCTTGGCGAATCCCACAAATCTTGAAGAATGCTTTAACTTAGCTCCTTTTTCTCATCTTGAAACCTTTCTCTAAATCCCTAAAGTGTTTAGGAGCGTTCATAAGTGATTTTAGAATCTGATTAAACCCTTAATTGGGTATAAAAAAACGTTCTAAGATAAGTGGGAAAAAGGAAAATACCAAAATACCCTTTCCTAAAATGAATGGAATATCTTAAATGGAGAGGCTTCACTCAAACAACCATAACTTTTTACTCGGAGCTCGAAATTCAGCAAACGTGATGGTGTTAAAAAGAGGACTCAAATACCTTTGATTTGATAGTTCATGGGCCTCCTAATTCTTTATGTGCTAAAAGATATGGTCTATTGAAGTTGACCTAAAACTAAAAACTGATGGGTAACTGGCACAAATTTCTATTTAGCTCTTTAGAAGTCCGAAGAGTTACATGAGTTTAGATAACTCACAATCCCCATAAACGATGTCTTGCCAAATTGAGTACAAGATCATACTTTTAAGATAAATCTTTAGAGCCTTCGGTCAGAGCTTAGTGGATCCACTTAGTTGAGGTGTTCTATATCTCGGCACGGTATAAGACAATTGTGGCAGTGTGGACAAGATGATGTATCATCACTTAGCTCATAGTGATGGTTGTCGGTTTAAGAATCTTCCTATAGAGTTAAAGTGTACTTTTATATATCACTTATTATGTTAAAGTTAAGAGAATGAGAGAGTATTTTGTAAAGTTAAATGGTTTCATTCCTTTAATTCCTTACATTCAGTTGAGTTTATGTTATACCTATGGCAGTCTTTTCTTTAAGTTACTTCACTTCGGCAATATTACATACTTGTACATTCAAATATACTGATGTCATTCGACCTGCATCTTTTATGATGCAGATACATGTGTTCAAGATCATCAACAGGCGTTTCGTTGAGATCACTTTATGCTTTAGATAGCGTTGGTGAGCCTCCTCGCTTTTTGGAGGATTTCACATTTATTCGCTGTTATTGTTGAGTTGTCGTGGGTCTTGTCCCAAAATCTATCCTAGTATTCAAGGCTTCATAAATAGTTAGTGTTGATGAGTCTCAGTATGTTTCTTTCTTCTTTGAGATCTTGAAAACTATTACTTATACTCTTTTAAGTATTTCCAGACATTTATTTGAGTTGAGTTTAATTGAGACTATTGAGTTTAATTCTGTATTTAAAGCTTCTTATGCTTGAGTAGGTCTTCCATTAAATAGTCACCCAGTCCAAAGGTTAACTTGGGAATCAAAAATAGTTCTTGAGTGCCAACCATGTCCAGGGTGTAAGCTCGGGGCGTGAAATTCCTAAATCATTAAACATTATTTCCAAGTATTATTTTCCAGATTCAAACCTCTATTTTGATATTGGGTTTTGAGTTGATTGACCCATTTCTTTACATAATTGATGTGGGAAGTATTGTTTTCGATGGGTGTTTGTGAATACTTGATTATTTTAGATCGTTTGGATTTGAAAGTGGTTCGGAAGGGAAAGACTCAACTCTTGGAGTGATTATTGATTGATTTAAGGTAAGTGGCATCCTAAACTTTGTATTCTAGTTGAATTCATATTCTTTCTTTGTTGCTTGTATGTTGAGAGTAATGGGGATGAGGTGAAGGGTTAAATTGTCCACCTGTTATACCTAAATGAATAATAAGAGGTTGAAATAAAAAAAGCTATATGTTGATCATAGTGATGTGAATTTCCTTTATAGTAACCATTGTTGATTGATTGATGAAATGCTTGGAATCATGAATATGGACTTGAATTGTGTAATTTGTTGTCTCTTCTATGTGGTGTGATATTTCTTGTGTGCAGTGATCGTTAAACACCGTGATGAGACATATGACAATTATGAGGCCGAGGTCTTTGCTAGCGAGCGGTATTATGCCAAGGTCTTTGTCGTCGAGTGCTGTTATGCCGAGGTCTTTCCCAGTGAATGTTATTATGTCGAGGTCTTTGTCGGGGAGTCTAATTAGGTCGAGGTCATTTTTGATGAATTTTATTATGCTGAGGTCATTTCATCTAAGGGATACAAAGCCGATGGGAAATAGTTTCGGATAGTGAAAATTTACCGATGGAAAATGGTTCCGGCAAGAGATTGATTATGTGACTTGATACCTTTGATGCTTATGTGTGATTTTCTTGATACTTGAGATTGATGTACTTGTTGCGTGTGACTAAACTACTTGAATTTGAGGTTGAATTATTTGATCCCTTTCATTGTTGAATTGTAGCTATAAGACTGTGAATATTGGGCCTTGTGAGACGTGTATTGTAGAATTGCTTGGTTGGGTTGATTTCTGAGAAGGTTGTGGTTTGAGGAGGTTTAGTTGGAGAGTCAGGGTATTTGTTTTCTAGCTAATTTCCTTGTTTAGTAGGTTGCTTGTTGGGTAACGTGTTGTTGGTACTCACCCCTTGCTTTTACACTTATGTAGGTTCTCATCCCGGACCCGTGTGATCTTCTTATCCTCCTCCTTCTGACAGTCGAGGCTCGTGAAGGATTGAGATAGGTAGCTACTTGTAATCATGGCATGCCCTCTTTTCCTTTTTCTTTAAGTTTTTTTCTACTTATGAAACAAAAGCTGAGACTTGTATTTATATTTTGAATTCTGTGTTTTCAATAGTGGCTTGTACATGTGACAACGAGGTTTTGGGGTATTGTTTAAAATAAAAAAGTTTTCAGCATTTGTTGTATTCTTGTTTTTCATTTCCGCATTGCTTTTGTTTCATTCGGGTTGAGGCTGACTTGTCTTGGTGGGAATAGATAAGTAGCATCACGTCCATTTTTGGGATCGTAACAAATGGTGTCAGAGCCCTAGGTTCATAGGTCTCACATGTGTACAAGCCAAGTCTATGTAGAGTCTTGAGGATCGGTACACAGACATTTGTACTTATCTTCAAGATGCTACAAAAATTGTTAGGAAAATTCCTTTTAATCATCCTTTCTTATACTGCGTGTTTAACTTCGCTAGTGTTGAATTGCCGCATATTGTACCGAGGACCAGAAATTCTATTTCTAGTGGTAGAGGGGAGGCAGTTCCTGAGGCTGTTGCTAAGACCCCAACTAGGGATAGAGGTAGTGCCCAAGCTAGAGGTCATACCGTGGAGTAACACAAAGTAGAGGTTGTGCCCGTGGAGCGACACCAGCTAGGGGCAAGGCTAGAGAGGCTTTCCTGAGCCACATGTTGAGGTTGCTGAGGACTAGGTTCCTCCAGACATTGGAGCTCCATTGTTTCAAGAGACTTTGTTGAGGATGCTTAATGTGTTAGAGAACCTTTCTCCGAGGGCGCACACCCTAGGTAAGCAAACCCCAAATCAGTAGCAGACTCTAGGTGTTCATGTTCAGGTGGGCCAACAACCAATGGTTCTTGAATTGTCTGTTGGTGCACAACTTGCTCCTAAGGTTATTTTGACAGCGACAGATCACCAGTTCTATGAGAGGTTTTAGAAGATGAAACCACCCAGTTTAAGGGTGGTAAGAGTGAGGATGCTCATGAGTTTTTGACTTTGTGGCATGAGATGCTTGAGGCACTAGATATGGTGGATACTCATGGTGTCTCGCTTGTTTCACTTCAGCTTCGTGGTCGCGTAGGAGAATGGTGGAGGACTTTGTTGAGTTCTAGAGTAGTTGGATATCCTCGGTTAGAGTAGATTGTGTTTTCTAGTGCTTTGCAGGACTGCTTCATTTCTTGTAGTGTGAAAGATGAGAGTCATCCAAGATTTAAGAGCTTAGTTCAGGGAAGTTTGTTTGTGACCGAGTATGAGACCCATTTTTGTGAGCTCTCTAGGCATACTTTGACTATTGTTTCAGATAAGACAGAGAGAGTTCGCTGCTTTGTGAGAGAGCTGACTTTCTCCGTCCAATCTTATGTGTTCTGGGCAACTAGAGAATGCAATCTCTTACCGTCCATGTGAGCATCGCCAATGAGGTGGATTTGATGGTCTTAGAGATGTTTGGGGAGCCAAAGAGGGCCTGTTATTTTGGTCAATTTTCTAGTGCCTTATCTGGAAGCAGAGGTTCGCATAGGGGTAGTGGTTCCTTCAATCCGTGGGATAGTTCATGCTTATCATGCCAACAGCTGAGAGTGGGCAGTCTGCCCGAGGTTCTTATGGTTTTGGCCGAGGTAGTTATGGTAGATCGTCTGGTTCACAGCAGTAGTTTTCTGTGACGAGATCTTGCTTCACTTGTGGGGATCCAAGTCATATGATGTGACAGTGTCCTCTACACATTATTTCAGGGACTCAATTTTCTTACTCAGTTGTTCCAGCTAAGGATCTAGCGCCTCTTGCCAGGGGTCGAGGAAAAGCTTAGACTAGTAGAGATGGATGGACTTCTGGTAGGATTACTCGAGCTCCGCAGGGTGGAGGTAGAGGTTCTACTCAGGTTACAGGTGGCCGAGATGGCAAGTGCTTTGCTTTTCTAGGGAGACCTGAGGCTATGGCTTTTGATGTTTTGATCACATATATCGTCCCAGTTTGCCATCGCCCTGTGTCTATATTGTTTGATACGCAATTTACTTTCTCATTTGTGTCTACCTATTTTATTGTTAGGTTTGATATGATGTCTAATTGCATGCCTGTGCCTATTCATATTTCTACACAATGAGTGAATCCTTAGTGGTGGATCAAGTGTATCGATCCTCTCTTGTTTCTTTGGCTGGGTATGATACTTGGGTAGACCTGATAATTTTGGGGAATGTAAACTTTGATACTAACTTGGGGTATGGATTGGCTTTTTCTGCATCATGCTATTCTTGATTTTTATGCTAAGACTATGACCTTAGCGATGCTGGGTGTCCCGACAGTTGAGTGGATGGGTCCTAGTGGTTCTTACCCTAGCAAGATCATCTCGTTCATTAAAGCTTAGAGATTGGTTGATAGAGGATGTTTTTCAAATTTAGCTTTTATTTAGGATACTTGTGTTAAGCCACCTCCCATGGATTCGTGACCGTGGTTCGAGAGTTTACAAATGTGTTTCCTATTGATCTTCTAGGTGTTCCTTCATATAGGGATATTGATTTTGCTATTGACTTGGATTCGGGAACCAAGCCCATATCTATTGCTCCTAATTGTATGGCTCCAACTAAATTGAAGGAATTAAAGGATCGGTTGAAGGATCTGTTGAGTAAGGGGTTCATTCGCCCTATTGTGTCTCAATGGGTTGCTTTTGTGTTGTTTGTGAAGAAGAAGGATGGATCCATGAGGACGTGTATTGATTATAGACAGTTGAACAAAGTGACAATGAAGAACATATATCCTCTATCTCGTATTGATGATTTGTTTAATCAACTTCAGGGTGCATCTCTGTTCTCTAAGATTGATTTGAGATCCATTTATCATCAGCTGAAGATTAGGGCATCAGATATCCCTAAGACAACCTTCAGGACTCATTATGGGCACTATGAGTTTCTTGTTATGTCTTTCGGTTTGACTAATTCCCCTGCATAGTTCATGGAGTTGATGAACGGGGTATTTCGACCTTATTTGGATTCCATTTTTATAGTGTTCGTTAATGACATCTTGGTGTACTCCAAGGCAGAGGAGGGCCACGATCAACATTTGATGATTGTACTCCAGAGATTGAGGGAAGAGAATCTTTACATCAAGTTCTTGAAGTGTGAGTTTTGGGTTGATTCTGTGGCATTTTTGGGACACCTATTGTCCAAGGAAGGTATTCGGGTTGATCCATCCAAGATTGAAGATGTGAAGGCTTAGACCAGACTTACATCGGTTACTGAGATCTGTAGTTTTATAGGACTTTCGGGCAATTACCGATGATTTTTGTAGAGCTTCTCTACTATTACATCTCCTTTGACTAGATTGACTCGTCAAAGTATGAGTTTCCAGTGGTCTGATGAGTGTGAGGAGAGATTTCAAAAGCTCAAGACTTTGTTGATGCTGACTCCTATTTTGACCTTACCTGAAGAGGGTGTGGATTTCACTGTTTATTGCGATGCTTCTGGAGTTGGGTTATGTGGTGTTCTGATGTAGAATGGTAAGGTGATTGCTTATGCTTCTAGGCAGTTGAATACTCATGAAAGGAACTACCTTATCCATGATTTAGAGTTGGCAGTTGTAGTGTTTGTGCTTAAGTTGTGGTGATATTATCTGTATGGTGTTCATTTTGAGGTTTCCACATATCATCAGTCATCGGTATATCTTTAGTCAAAGAGATCTGAACTTGAAGTAGCGAAGATGGCTTGAATTACCGAAGGACTATGATATCACTATTTTGTATCATCCAGGGATGGCCAATGTGGTGGCCGATGCTTTGAGTAGGAAAACTTCTAGCATGGGAAGTTTTCCCGCTATTAGTGTGGAGGAGAGACCATTGGCTAGAGATGTCCAGATATTAGCCAACAATCTCATACAGTTGTAGATTTCTGAGGAGATGGGTGGTTTGATTACTTTTATTGAGGCTCGTTCATCCTTAGTTAAGCAAATTCATTAGCACCACTTTGATAACGATAAACTATGTCTCATTCGAGACAAAGTGATGAGAGGGGAAGCCAATGAGGCTATCCTTAATTTTTATTGTGTCTTACGGATTGGAGGCATGATTTGTCTGCCCAAGGTGGGTGAGATGGTTAGAATGATTCTTGAAAAGGCCCATCGTTCTCGATATTCCATCCATCCTTAGGTCGCAAAAATGTATCATAACCTGAGCCAACACTATTGGTAGTGTGGTATGAAGAGGGATATTGCAGATTTTGTTTTGAGGTGTTTGACTTGGCAACACGTGAAGTGTGAGCACCAGCGATCTGGAGGTATATCTCATAGGATGTGTATTCCTACTTGGAAGTGAGAACGGATTGCTATGAACTTTGTCTACCTACCACTGTTGGTGGTTATGATTCGATTTGGATGCTTGTTGATAGGTTGACCAAGTTCGCCCATTTCATCCCAATTCGGGTGAAGTATACGGTAGCGAAGTGAGCCAAGCTTTATATTAGTCATATTGTTCTACTACATGGAGTCCCCGTGTCTACTGTCTCTGATCGAGGTTCTTTATTTACTTCCCAATTCTGGAAGGCTTTGCAACATGGTTTGGGTACTCAGTTAGATATGAGTTTGACTTTTCATCCTTAGATAAATGGTCAGTTTGAGCGGATGATTCAGTTGTTGGAGGACATGCTCCGAGCTTGTGTGATTTATTTTAGAGCTAGATGGGATCCACATTTGCATTTAGCATAGTTTGCCTATAACAACAATTATCATCATAGTATTCAGATGGCCCCTTTTGTGGCATTGTATGGCAGACAATGTAAATCTCCAATCGGATTATTTGATTCAGCTGAGATGGATTCATTGGATACAAACTTGCTTAGTGATGCGATGGAGAAGTTTCATATGATCCAACCTAGACTATTGACAATCCATAGTTCAAAGAAGAGTTATGCGGATCAGAGAGTTCAAGCCCTAGTATTCATGAAGGGAAATCATGTTTGGCTCTGAGTGTCACACATGATGGGTGTGATGAGGTTCGGAAAGAAAGCCAAGCTTAGCCCTAGATTCATTGGAATCTTTGAGATTTTGAGTCGTGTGGGAGAGGTGGCCTATAAGTTGGCCTTGCCACCTAGTTTGGCAGCTGTTTATCCAATGTTTCATGTTTCCATGCTTCGAAAGTACGTGCCAGATGAGTCTCATATACTTTCCCTTGATCAAGTTGAGTTGGGTCAAGACTTACCTTTTGAGGAGGAGCCTATAGACATTTTGGATAGGGAGGTCGGAAAGCTTAGGACCAAGGAAATCACTTCAGTGAAGGTGTAGTGGAAGAATCGTTCAGTTGGTGAGGCGACATGGGAGAAGGAGTAAGATATGCATGTGAGCTATCCTCAGATTTTCAAAGCTTCAGGTACTTTCTTTTGCTCTATGTTTGAGGTCAGACATGGTTTCTAGTGGTGGATAATGTAATGACCCGGTCGATCATTTTTGGAAAGTTTCGTGAATTGAACGTTTTCCCCTCTTGATATCGACCCCAAGTCTTTTATAATTGACTTTGAAAAGTTGGTTTTGAACTTTAAGTTAAAAGTTGAATTTTTGGTAGGTTTGTGAGTTTTAAAGGCTAAATTGTTAAGAAAGTGGTTTTTGTGGTACTCTTTTGGAGTTTTGAGGATCGAAATGGAATTCTATCGATTCCATCAGTCCCAAAATATGAAATCTGATTCGTGAGAGTTGTCGCTTCCAGATTTTGAGTCTTTTTGAGGATTTGAGGTCATAAGTTGTTAAATTGTGGAAATTTAGCCTTTGGGTTGACTTTGGTAAACACTTGGGGGTTCAAATGCTTGTATCATAATTCTTAGAGTTACTTTGGATTCGAGGGATGATTTTAGGCCTAGGTGGGGTCTTGGTTGATTTTGGAGAGGTCGCAAGCTTGTTTTTAACCTTTTTAGGCGTGAGTTGGTTTCTTGTAGTTTTCACAGATGTTGGGTCAAGGAGACCTAGAATTCATGTTTGACGGTTCCATTGAGTCCGGAACATCGAGTATAATTGATTTACATATGTGATTTGTGTGTACGGGGTTCTGAACGAATTTCGAGCGTCCTTCCGATGTTTTGTGAGTTGGCTGATTTACTGATGTCTGAGTTCTAGTGCACCTCCGCTTTTGCGAGAGTTGGTTTTCTTTTACAAGGCCCGCTTCTACGAGGCTTGGGTCACTTTTACGATGGGTCAAACCCTATTGACCTTTGTGTTTGCAAAGCAGCTGTCGCTTAAGCGAAGCCCTTCTTTTTTGCGAGGCTTGCATAAGAGAACCCTCTTTCTCTTAAGCAATACCTGGGAGGGTTTTGGCCTGCCATTTCAGGGTTTAAGCCATTTTCTTCCAATTTTGAGCGTTGGAGACCTTGGTGGCTGTTGCGCCAAAATCGCACACACAAGTGTACGTGGTCGTTCAAGTATTAAAGTGGCTCTTATAAAGAACCGGGTATCGTACCCACATACACTTACGATTAGAATAACTTGATTGTTCCAATACTTTCAGCTAAACACAAGTGCTACCAATATTTCTAGAGTGATTTATTCTATAATCTAAAAGTTAACCAAAATTAAACAAGCGCGATTCAATTTCAAGGGTTTCAAACAATGATTGGGTAAAGTCCAGGGCTGCAACTCTCATAAGGATTTATGCAATCATATTGTTTAAATTGATGTTTATAAACTATCGAATCAATGATCACAGGGTTAAATGTATGATTATGGTTTCCTGACCTCAAATCGCCTATGATAAATGACAACCTAACTACATCGTTGAGCGGGGATAGGTTGGACCAAGTACCGAGCATTACCATTTCTTCGTATAGAGTGACCAAGCACGGTTTCTAGGTATATCCCTATCTTAGATACAAATTAACCCTAATTATTAAGAGAAAATCATGCTCCTTATGCCCCACGTTCTATCCTCTTATTCCTCTCCCGAGTTCAATTCGGACAATGTGTTTATTTCAATGGTGATTAGACATGAAATACGAAAACCAAGAACATTAGAAAGATTCAAATGATAATCAATATTAACCCAATGAAAACTCAATAGATTACAATCATTCTGCAGCCACAACCCTAGAATTAGGGAATTTAGCTACTCACAACAATAGTTTCGATCAAGCAATGTTTAATTATCATAAAGAGATCGAAAGTAAAAGAATTTAGGAAAGAACCCTAAAAAATGATGAAATAGCTCTCCAAGTCACCGTTCTTCAAAACCTAGAAAAAAATATATTTAATAAAATAAAATATTAGTCTATTTATACTAAATTCGAAATGGTCAAATCTGGCACATAGGGGCGCGACGCGGCTGCTACACAGACCACTTTGGTTCGAATGCTGAATCTCGCACCAAAATAACACTCTCTTTTCGCAATACGGAGAGGACACGGCGTGTTTTGCCTCAATTTGTTAATTTGACTCCACAAATCACATCCCTCTCCGCGACACGGAGAGGATACACATCTCTCTTGACTTCATTGTTTCACCATTCTTTCTTGCTACTTTTCGGCTTAGATCCTTTCACTCTTACCGATGCCTATTTTAGTGCTCGTTTCTTCATCCAAGCTCACCTACACAACTAATCATGTTGATTAGCATATATACAATAAAAAGACTCGACACAAATATAATTTTACATGAATTGATTCCAAACTTGGCTTAAATGTGGGCATTATTAGGCTTCTAGGCATACAAATACGCCTAAGATCACTACCCCACACTTAGAGCTTTGTTCGTCTTCGAACAACGTACTAACTATTCCTAGACCTAGACTCCCTACTGCGGTATTTATGCATCCACCACTTTCTTCCAAGAATCTGTAATCAGTTAACACATGTATGATTTCATTCAAAATGAGCACGACTCATGTAATTGACTTGACAACTTTTAGCAACCAACACATTCAACACATGTGCACCGTCGCATATCACCTATCTTTCATGCAACAAGTGCCCCTCACTCCAAAGAATAGTCCACACACTCAACTCAGCAAATTGAATATAGTTTAAGGACTTTGCAAACAAGTACGCTCTCACTCAACAAAAATATCATACATGCATGCACTGAGAACCATAAGCTTTCCCATTATGTACATCTCCATTAATAAAGTATGCTATGCTCAACATCAAATAGGACTTGTTCCGGTTGTAATGTAGGCTTGAGGTAAGGGACGATTCATCTAGATAAAATTAGTGACTTATCCTCCCTAATGCACCAGATTCAATTTCCTTATTACATTCACAACTTTTTCTTTTCTTCAGCCCCCCTCTTTCTACATAGTTTTCCACTAGTACTACCAGCCTCACCTTTATTTCTCACTCACCCCTTTATTTCTGTAGAATTTTTTTTGATACTCAATAATAGCCACCATTGACTCAGAGATTTCTCTCGAGTTAAGGTGCACATTGTCCTTGAAAGGACCAGGGCCATTATTAAGGTATTCTCCAAGTTAGCCACCTTTAACTTAGGCTTTTAACCTTAGTCGAAGTGCACAATGTCCTAAGGACCAGGGCCAATCCCAGATTTGAACTTATGGGGAATCATTTTACTACCTTTTTTCTCTCTTCCCCACAAACTGAACATTTCCATCCTATTTATTCTTTCTGCCGTTTTAACTTTTCCTCTTAACATAGTGTATTAGGGATTTGGGCTCAAAACTAATGGTATCAATAAAAGGGATTCGACTTAATTACGTGGGTTAGAACAAAATCAAGGCTAAAAGGCTCAATGGGGCTATACTAGGGATTTTATTTCTGAAAAGGCTAATATTTAAGACAATTCAAAGAAAGCATATTATCATCTTTTAAACAAGACACCACTTTTATTTTGCTTCATTAATATGCTGGGTAAGTTCTAGACTCAGATGCTTTACATGGATAATACAAAAACTCACTGCTCATGGCACAAGTTCTACTCAAGAATGAATCAATCACAACACAATCAGTTCATGTACAAGGTTCAATTTAAGCTTAAGTTGCAATCATTAAAGTCAAATACACAAGTTCAAATGCAAACATTCATATAATAACTTTAAATCGTGCTTTCATACATTATCCTTTCGGAGTTTCACGCTTCAGCACATAACAACCTAAGACTCAATGACGAAATTACCCTTAAGACAATTGTCATCCATCTATCATTGGGCAATGTGACTCAACTACGACTACTGACTCAATCCTAAAAAGATAAAATATTTTTGTATTTTGCACGGTTCAAAGGGACTTTCCTTTGCCAAAGAACCAAAAACAACCTCCAAGGAACCCAAAATAAAACAAACAAATAAAAAAGAACAGACTCTGACAATGTTCAAAAATATATACAGACCAAATATGATTTTCACCCTCACCCCACACTTAAACAATAGCACTGTCCTTAGTGCTTTACAAAAATCAGAATAATACAAGAGGTAAGGTGAAAACACTCCTTGATTAATCCTCCATAGCATTACCCCCTTCGGCCTCATCACCGACCTGAGCGGGGTCTACCTCCTCGTAAGAATCGGACTCTACATCTGAGCTAGTACGCAAGCGCTCCTCATCGGTCGGAATACCATCATCGACCGGCTCACGAAATGCAGGACCAATGCCAAACAGAGCCTTGGCGTGGGCATTCAATGGATATCACCTCTTAACGTCACCCAATTGCATGTCAGTGGAAGCCAGTCAGCCATTCTGGTGGCGCAGCATCTCGAGGCCATACATCCTAGCCATGATAAGCTCATCCCTCATATGGTGCTCTGCAGTGGTGAGAGTTGGGCCAAACTCAGTGTCGGGCCCCTTTGTCCTCGTGATGTCCACAAGTGCTGGGAATAACGGTGTCATGTAATCCACGTTCTCTTCCGAAACACCTACAACACGACACATTCTGGTAATAAGGCCACCAAAAGCATACATGCGCCCCTTATGGACCCGGGCCTTCCGCGTCGCTTATTTTAGGACAGACCCAATGTTCAACTCTATGGGCGTCATCAAAGCATAGACCAAGCAGACCCTATCTCGGGTGATATCCGTGTAGTGGAGGCCCAATATCAAGCAATTCATTACAACCTTCAGCCAGACTCACGCCTCTCTCAACATGTGAGAATAGGGAAGATATTGGTGATATCTCTTCCCCTTATTCTTAGTCCATTGCACCATGGACTGTGGGCCGCACAAGGTATGTCTAATGGCCCAGTATGGAGGGGGTATGTTCAACCCTGTAAGCACCAGTGGATCAGTGTCCTGCGACGTACCTACTATGTCATTGATAACCGCGGGTGTGATAGGCACATTGACACCCTGCACAGTCACAAAATGAGATCTCGCATCCGGTGCCCAGTCAGCATAAAACTCGCGTACCATGTGCAAGTTGCACTCTCCCGGCTCTGCGAAGATAAACTCCATATGCAGCTCACGGATCCACCTCAGTATCTGGGGGAATTCCCGCGCCAAGCTATCCCTGTCAATACACACATCAGAAAAATACCTCGCTTCAGTGTGCTTCTTCCACCATATCTTTCCTTCTTTGGGCACAACTTTCACCCCGAACCACCTGGTTTGGCCCTTTGGTACTGCGGGTGCGGGAGGTGCATTTTCCCCACTCCGAACATGCTTTCTCTAACTAGAAATTGCCACTTCCTTACCGGGTCAGTGAGTTACAGACATGATATCCTGCAATAAGATCACAATTCATCCCAAGCAAAATACACAATATTGAGAAATATGGGTGATGTGCTCACACCACCCCACATTTATGTCAATGCATCCCTTAGCCTAGGTTCTCAGACTTCCCATAAGCGAACAAACAAAAAATAGCAGTATAATATTACACTACCCATTCACATATCTCCGACTCATACCACATCGGTAATTAAATTGCACAACCTTCATTCAAGGTACCGGAAAGCATACTCACACTTCATACTATACAGTCTAATAAAGCTACTCAAGAAGACACACTACAAGTTCATGCAACCTTTACAGAATCAGAATACCCACATTTTCAGCGAAAGGGATTACCTACTTAGATTTTGACTTACCCCTAACATGCATGAAACGAATAATTTAAACTCAAGAGAAAAACCCAATGCTTTATAAACACATGCACATTCAATCCCCAATTCACCAAACACCATAGACAAGCACATCATGCAATTTCTCATTTAAGAGTACACAACATCACATCAACTTCAGGAGCAGACAATTTTGTTTATCTACCAACACTCACTTGGGCACCCTACATGAGCAAACAACTACATTCAACCCCAAAACAGGATCTCCCAACCCCCAAACTATCGTACAACCCACATTCAAGTAACAAGAGGATGTTTCTACTCAAGACTTCAAAACACCTATATTAAAGCACACACAACACTTTGCCTTAACTATGAATCAAAATCATTATTACCCATTTCACAAATCACACCACAATAGCCCCCACCTTCAACAAGGATGTGCAATCAAGCGAAATTAATGCCGAGAACATACCTAAGACGTTAATGGAGATGGAAATTGAATAAAAGGTGGATGCACTTGGCTTCACGTTACGAAAAGAATCAGAAAATTCGGCTGAGGGAGAAAATTGCGAATTTGGGAGAAAGATAGGGTTTGGGAACGGGGATTTGGGTTTAAATAGTGGAGTGGGCTTAGTCATTTAAAAAGAAGATGGGTAAAACCCGTCTAAATTAATGAAAATCCCAAAAATAACTGATCTGGTCCGCGACGCGCCTCCGTTACAGAGGCCTCTGTTTTGCGAAATTTTAAAAAACTCACAGGGCTCTCAAAATATTGGGCTGCCTCTGCGATGCGGGCACTCTATGGAGTGTTCTGCTTAAAATTCTCGTCAAATCCACATTTAATACCCACCTCCGCGACACGGGCACTCTACAGAGTATTTTGCCTCAAATTTTAATTCTCGTCGAATCCACATTTAATACCCACCTCCGTGATGCAGTTACTCTACAGAGTGTTCTGCCTCGCTTTGAAACATTAGTTTTTAGAGAGGCAAATTTAGCACCCCTCTTCGCGTCGCGCCATAGGTGTCCAGTCTTTTTCCCTGCACATTTTTAGCACAACACCCTTAGTAAAAACATGATGGGTTGCCTCCTATCCAACACCTTAGTTTCGGTCATGGCACGACTCATATTTTTTTATTTTTCTGGATATATAATAAATTTTTTTACTAATTCCTACGAATTGAAATAACAAAACAGAAGCATAGAAATCCTAACTATTACAAGGGGTCACGGGTTGCCTCCTGTGCAGCGCCTAATTTAACGTCGCGGCACGACCTATCTCAAGCTCACTCCTCACTCAATGTTAGCGCTTCAAGCTCACGATCAACATCATTTCCAAAGTAGTGCTTCACACGCTGCCCATTCACAAGGAAAGTAGAGATTTTATTCTTGTTCCTTAGCTCCACAACACCAAGTTGAGTCATTCTAAAAACTTCAAACAGACCATTCCACTTAGACCGATGCTTTTCGGGGAACGACTTCAATCTTGAATTAATCAACAACACCAATTGACCAAGCTCGAAAGTGCGTGACACAATATGCTTGTCATGCCACCTCTTGGTCTTCTCTTTGTAAAACATAGCATTCTCATAGGCGTGAAGCCTGAACTCTTCTAACTCATGCAACTGCGTTATCCTTTTCTTTCTAGCTAACTCAGCATCCAGATTCAACCTTTTGATTGCCCAGTATGCTTTATGCTCCAATTTAGCTGGGTGGTGACATACTTTTCCAAATACCATTCGATAAGGAGAAGTCCCTATCGGTGTCTTGTTTGCAGTCCGGTATGCCCATAACGCATCATCTAACTTATCAGCCCAATCTTTCCTTTGGGCATTCACAGTCTTTTGAAGAATCTGCTTCACTTCTCTATTAGACACTTACACCTGCCCACTAGTCTAGGGATGATATGTTGTAGCTACCTTGTGTCTCACCCCATATTTGGCCAACAAATTTCGCACTGAACAATTAATAAAGTGCGTACCTTCATCACTGATCATGGCCCTTGGAGTTCCGAACCTAGTGAAGATGGGCTTTCAGATGAATTTCACTACCACCTTTGCATCATTAGATGGTAATGCTGCCTCCACCCACTTGGACACGTAGTCCACTGCCACTAAGATGTATTGATTTCTACGGGACGATGGGAATGGTCCCATGAAGTCTATCCCCCAAACATCAAAGATCTCATCTTCAAGTAAATTGCTCAATGCCATCTCATGCCTTCTAGAAATGATGCCCATCCTTTGACACTGATCAAAACCCTTCACAAACATAGCAGCATCTTTAAATAGAGTAGGCCAAAAGAAACCAGATTGCAATACCTTATGTACAATGTGTTCGCCCTCGTGGTATCCACCATATGGTGAAGAGTGATAACTCTCCAACACTTGTACTACCTCCTGTTCAGCTACACACCTTCGCACCATCTGATCATGTCCCTGCTTGAATAAGAAGGGTTCATCCCATATATAGGAGCGTGCATTATACTTCAGCCTCTGCTTTTGATGTGTTGATGCCCCAGGTGGAAATAAACCACTCACTAGAAAATTTACAATGTCAGCATACCAAGGCACTTGAGCAAGGTCCAAGGAAAGCAATTTCTCATTAAGAAACTCTTCGTGAATCTGCCCTTCATTCTTCACATAGGATGAGTCCTCCAATCTGGACAAATGATCAGCTATCTGGTTTTTAGTCCCCTTCCTATCTTTAATATCCAGATCAAACTCTTGCTAGAGCAATATCCACCTAATTAACCTCAACTTGGCATCCTTCTTGTTAAACAAATACCTGATTGCAACATGACCAGTATAAACCACAACCTTAGTTCCTACCAAGTATGACCTGAACTTATCAAATGGGAACACTAATGCCAGCATCTCTTTCTCAGTGATAATATAATTTGATTGGGCTGCATCAAGTGTCTTGCTAGCGTAGTAGATCGAATGAAACATCTTATCTTTTCGTTGCCCAAGCACTGCCTAACCACTATATCACTGGCATCACACATAAGCTCGAATGGAAGCTCCCAGTTAGGAGCAATCAGAATAGGAGCTTCTATCAACTTCTTCTTCATCATCTCAAATGCATGTAGACACTTCTTATCAAATACAAACTTCACCTTTTTTTCTAACAGGCTGATCATGGGTCTTGCAGTCTTAGAAAAGTCCTTGATGAATCTCATGTAGAACCCAGCATGTCCTAGAAAACTTCTAACTCCCTTCACTGTGATGGGAGGTGGCAACTTCTCAATAACCTCCACTTTGGCTTTGTCAATTCCAGCCCATTCTTGGAGATTTTGTGCCCCAACACAATCCCCTCTCGAACTAAGAAGTGACACTTCTCCCAGTTCAACACAAGATTTTTTTCTTCACACCTAGCAAGGACCCTATCAAGATTAGTCAAGCAAAGGTCAAAATACTCACCAAACACAGAGAAGTCTTCCATGAACACCTCAAAAAAATCCTCCACCATATCATGGAAGATTGCCATCATGCATCTCTGAAATGTTGCTGGTGTATTGCATAATCTGAATAGCATGCGCTTGAACGCATAGGTGCCATACGGACAAGTGAAGGTAGTTTTCTCCTGATCCTCTAGTGCAATAACAATCTGATTATAACTTGAGTAACCATCCAGGAAGCAGTAATATTCTTTCCCCGCCAATCTATCCAATATCTGATCAATAAAAGGCACCGGGTAATGGCCCTTTCTAGTGGCCTCGTTCAACTTCCTGTAGTCCATGCAAATACGCCACCCAGTTACTGTCCTTGTGGGGATCAGTTCATTCTTCTCATTGGTTACCACCGTCATTCTGCCCTTCTTGGGCACACATTGTACTGGACTCACCCATTTGCTGTCAGATATGGGGTACACAATCCCTACATCTAACCACTTGATCACCTCTTTTCTCACCACATCATTCATCAATGGATTCAGTCTCTGTTGATGCTGTGCACTCGACTTATGCCCTTCTTCCATGTAAATTTTATGCATGCACAACGCGGGACTTATTCCATAGATGTCGGACATTTGCCACCCCAAGGCTATTTTTCTTTTTCTCAGGATACTTAATGCTGCTTCCACCTGTGCTTCAGACAATGTTGTAGACAAAATAACCGGTAAAGTTTTGTCTTCACAAAAAAATGCATACCTGAGGTGGGCTGACAATGCTTTTAACTCCAGCTTGGGTGATTCTTCAATGGAAGGCTTGGGTGGAGGACCCAACACCCTATTCAAAGGCTCTCAGTGATCTTTTGATGTACCTACAATTGCTACATCAAGAAATTGTACCATATCCTGTGCCTCAGCATCCCCATAGATATCATCTCCTACTAGCACTCGCTTTAAAGGGTCCTTGGACGCAATATATCGAGCCTTTACCTCAAGATCTATAACAGTTATTGCAAACAACTCTTCATATACAGCTGGGAGCCTCATTTCCTTGTACACATCGAATACCTCCACTTTATTATGTGCCCGCATAGTGAGTTGCCCAGCTGATACATCTATCATAACACGCCCTGTAGCCAAGTAAGGTCTTCCCAAAATGAATGGGACCTCAGGATTTGGCTCAAAATTTAGCACTACAAAGTCTACTGGGAATATCAATGATCCCACTTGCATTAAGATATCTTCTACAACACCCTCAGGCCTAACAACAGATCTATCAGCCAACTGTAAGATGATGGTAGTAGGTTTAGGACTACCCAACCCAGCTTTTTATACAATGAAATTGGCAACAAATTTATACTAGCTCCTAGATCACACAATCCTCGCGCATGAATACTCTGCCCTATAGTGATCTGAACCGTAAAACTACCCGAATCTTTCAGTTTGGTGGGCAACTTATTTTGGATTTGGGAACTGCACTCTTCAGTAAGTGCTACAGTCTCATATTCGGTCAGCCTCTTTTTGTTTGCCACAATCTCTTTCACATATTTAGCATACCTGGGTAGACCCTGCAAAACATCTACCAATTGCAAGTTAATGTGAACTTGTTTCAAATGAGAGAGAAACTTACCAAAACATTCATCTTCCTTCTGTTTCTTGAACTTTTGAGGGAATGGAGAAGGTGGTTTCACTATTGGTTGCACTCTTTCTTCTTGTGCAACAACCTCACTCTCCTTGGGTTCACTCTCTTTACTCACATATTCAATATTTCTTTTCTTTGGAGCTAACTCCTCCAACTGCAAACCAATGCGTGTACCTACCACATTTACTTGCTTGGTATTTGGATCAGTGTTTCTCGGCAAACCTCTTGCGGTCGTGAGTTCTAGGCACTAGCAAACTGCCCGAATTGTTTCTCCAAATTCTATGTAGCTAGCTTATTATTTCTCACATCAACATCTAACTGGGCTTGATCAGCCATAATCTTCTTCAGCATCTCCTCCATGCTCATGTTATTCGGCTGCTTATTTGGTTGCTCCCGTGGGGCCTGATGTTAATACCCATGTGCATTTCCCTGGGTCTATATTGATTTTGGCCTTGGGCATGATTCTAATTACCTCCCCGTGAGAAATTTGGATGGTTACGCCAACTAGGATTGTAAGAATTTCCATAGTTCTATTGGTCTCCTCCTCGTTGTGCATTCCCTACAAAATTCACAGAATCCGAGTTTGCACCACATACTTCTGCACTATGATCACCACCTCCGCAAATTTCACACCAAGTTGGTGGTTGTTGGATTGCATTCACCTAAGTTGGTTGTTGTCCCAATGATAGATTGCTGAAGTGGTTGTTCATCATATTTTGCATTGTAGCAATCTGTGCAGTTAAAGCAGTAACTGCAGCTACTTCTAGCATGCATGCAGTTTTTTGTATCATGGGTTTCGCTCCTCCTCTGTTCCATTCGGGGTTACCCTATGAGATCATGTTCAGCAAGGTGAATATCTCAGCATAAGTTTCTCCAAAGTCTGACCACTTGCAGCTGAATCAAGTAAAATTTTGGTGTTAGGCTCCAATCCTTCAATGAAGGTATGGACCAACACCTCGTTAGCCTGATGATGATGTGGACAACTCATAAACATCGATTTAAACCTGTCCCAAGCTTGGTACAAATTCTCTCCTCCTTTCTGTCTGAAACTCAAGATGTCGCTCTTTAACTTAGCTATTATCCCAGATGGGAAAAATCTGATAAGGAACTTCTGTGCAAGATGGTTCCAGGAGGTAATAGAGTTAGCGGGCTCAGAATTTAGCCATATTTTAGCTTCCCCAAGCAGAGAAAGAGGGAATAGAGTGAGCCTCACATAATCGAGATTCACTCCAGCTGAAGTGTAAGTATAACTAATCTCGAGGAAATTTTGTATATGGACTATTGGATCCTCGTGCGACAGACCAGTGAACTGCCATTAGTGTGCAATAGTTGCACCATACTTTGAGTTCAAACCTTCCACAAGCTTCAGGTTTCTGAATGCATAAAGTCACATTGGTGGTACGGGGGATTGCCACGTCTCTTACTTTCATTTCAGCCATTACTGCATGTTCCTCTTGCTCAACTCTTGCTACTGGAGATGTTGGTTCACTAGCAACAAGAGGGACTGGGTAAGTGAGTTTTCTTTGCCTTCTCCGATAGTGAACGAATCTTTCCGGTTCAGCTAGAGGCTCTACCAATCCTTGATCGTCATCCAGTTTGGACTTTCAACACAATCTGCAAAATGAATTGCTAAGATCAAGTTGTCAACACTTGCTTTTTAACTTTAGAAATCAGAAAAATCAAACAATTCCTAATTCTAAAGTCCCCTGCAGCGGCGCCAAAAACATGTTGCGCCCAAATCGCACACGGAAGTGTATGTTGTCGTTCAAGTATTAAAGTGGCTCTTATAAAGAGCCGTGTATCGTACCCACAGAGACATACAATTAGAATAACTTGATTGTTCCAAAACTTTAAGCTAAACACAAGTTCTACCAATATTTCCAGAGTGATTTATTCAATAATCTAAAAGTTGACCAAAATTAAACAAGCGTGATTCAATATCAAGGGTTTCAAACAATGATTGGGTAAAGTCCAGGGCTGCAACACTCATCAGGATTCATGCAATCATATTGTTTAATTGTATGTTAATCAACTAACGAATCAATGATCACATGGTTAAATGTATGACTATGGTCTCCCGACCTCTAATCGCCTACGATAAATGACAACCTAACTACATCGTTGAGCAGGGATAGGTTGGACCAAGTACCGAGTGATACGCTCAAATTACACCTCCTTACAGAAGTATAAGCGATCGTTATCAAGTAAAGAACCCAACTTGTAGGTTGGGGTCGATCCCACGAGGAAAATGGTTTAGACTTTACTTTAACCAACAATTATATTCAATTAGTCAAATTATTTCCAGAAACAGGTAATTAAAGGGGGGTGGTGTTTGTGCAAAACAAATAGTAAGAACTTAATAAGTAATCAATAATCAAACTCAACTTTGGTTGTTATCCAGATAAGAGAAATAACTAGGGTATATGTGTTCCCCACAATCTTATAACGCAGTAATCCTAGTCATAGCAATCCTTTTCTAGTGTATTACATGCAAAGTGATAAGTTAGGTATCTCTAAATCTTTGGTCCGGCATCTAGAGAATTTCACCCCGCACCTTGGTCCGGCTACGTGTGTATAATTTACTAACCCTTACCTTTACCTCATATTAGACATCATAATCGATGTTTGGCTTAGTTATTACTTCGCACCAATCAACACTAGCTTATTAGATAGTATCACACTAAATCTATGTTGATAATTCTTTTCTTGTTAATTACCTCATTGGTCCGGCAAGTAGTAACAAGGCGAGTTCTAACGTTGGCCACCGTTAAAAAGACTTCTAAACGAAAGAATTATCAATGCATGCAAAATACTAGTCAAGAATTGCTTATTTACTATTCATACATTGTTAATC
>NW_006238940.1:2758847-2758949 GCF_000226075.1 Solanum tuberosum | reverse complement strand
GCACATTCGTTCTCTTAGACTCGACAAGCCAACTCATGTGGATCACATCATGACGCAGGCCAACAAACTGACACACAACAGACACCTTCTCACTGTCACCCA
>NW_006238940.1:2746111-2758747 GCF_000226075.1 Solanum tuberosum | reverse complement strand
TGTATTAGAAATACCGTAAACTCACGGTATATCACCGAGCATTACGATATCTTCCTATATAGTGACCAAGCATGGTTTCTAGGTATATCCCTATCCTAGATACAAATTGACCCTAATTATTAAGAGAAAATCATGCTCTTTATGCCCCACGTTCTATCCTCTTATTCCTCTCTGAGTTCAATTCGGACAATGTATTTATTTCAATGGTGATCTGGCAGGAAATACGAAAAATAAGAACATAAGGAAGATTCATGTGATAATCAATATTAACCCAATGAAAACTTAATAGTTTAGAATCATCATGTAGCTACAACCCTAGAACTAGGGTATTTAGCTACTCATAACAATAATTTCGATCAAGCAATGTTTAATTATCATAAAGAGATCGAAAGTCCCTAAAAATGATGAAATAGATCGCCAAGTCGTGGTTCTTTAAAACCCAGAAAAAGAATATTTTATAAAATAAAATATTAGTCTATTTATACTAAATTTGAAATGGCCAAATCTGGCACATAGGGGCGTGACGCAGAGCAGTCTTTAAACTTCCATTCAACCAAATTTTCTCATCTCCGCGACGCGATTGCTACACAGACCACTGTTGTTCGAATGCTGAATCTTGCACCAAACTAACACTGTTCTGCCTCAATTTGTTAATTTGACTCCATAAATCACATCCCTCTCCGCGACACAAAGAGGATATGCATCTCCCTTGACTTCATTTTTTCACCATTCTTTCTTGCTGCTTTTCAGCTTAGATCCTTTCACTCTTCCCGATGTCCATTTTAGTGCTCGTTTCTTCATCCAAGCTCACCTACACAACTAATCATGTTGGTTAGCATATATACAATAAAAAGACTCAACATAAATATAATTTGAAATGAATTGATTCTAAACTTGGCTTAAATGCAGGCATTAATAGGCTTCTAGGCATATAAATACGCCTAAGATCAGTGGCAAATTTTGAAAGAATTTTCTATGCTAGAGCAGTTGAGTAAGTTTTATTGATCCTAAACCTTCATTTTCCATTGATTAATTATGAGTTTTAACATAAAAATGTGGGTTTTTGGTGGGTTAATGGCAAGGTTTTCCAAGAACCCAAGGATTTAGTAAAATGGTGATTTTGAAATGGATTTGATCCCCTTTTTTAAAAATGATTTACAGTAATGAGTTCTTAAAGCCTTAAACATTATTTCTAAGTTTTGTTTTCCGGATTCAAACCTCCATTTTGATATTTGGTTTTGAGGGTATTGACCAATTTCTTTACATGATTGATGTGGGAAGTGTTGTTTTTGATGGGTGATTGTGAATACTTGATTATTTTAGATCGTTTGGCTTTGAAGTGGTTTAGAAGGGGAAGATTCAACTCTTGGAGTGATAAGTGGATTTATTTAAGGCAAGTGGCTTCCTAAATCTTGTATTCTAGTTGAATTTGTATGCTTCCTTTGTTGCTTGTGTGTTGGGTGTAATGGGGACGAGGTGAAGGGTTAAATTTTCCATTTATTATACCTAAATGAATAATAAGGGGTTGAAATGAAAAAGGCTATGTGTTGATCATGATGATGTGAATTGCCTTATTGTAACCCTTGTTGATTTATTGATGAAATACTTGAAAGCATGAATATGGACTTGAATTGCGTAATTTGTTATCTCTTCTATGTGGTGTGATATTGCTTGTGTGCATTTATCATTGAACACCGTGATGAGACATGTGATGATTATGAGGCCGAGGTTTTTGCCAGTGAGTGCTATTATGCCGAGGTCTTTACCGGCGAGTGCAATTTTGCCGAGGTCTTTACCGGCGAGTGTTATTATTTTGAGGTCTTTGCCAATGAGTGTTATTATACTGAGGTCTTTGCTGGCGAGTGTGATTAGGCAGAGGTCATTTTCCGGTAAATGTTATTGTGCCGAGGTCATAGCCGGCAAGGGATAAAAAGTCGATGGAAAATGGTTTCGGCTAGTGGTATTGTGTCGATGGGAAATTGTTCCGGCAAGAGATTGATTATGTGACTTGATACCTTTGTTGCTTATGCGTGATTTGCTTGATACTTGAGATTGATGTACTTGTTGCGTGTGACTGAACTTCTTGAATTTGAGGTTGACTTATTTGATCCCTTTAATTGTTGAATTATTGCTAATAGACTGTGAATATTGGGCCTTTTGAGTCCTTTATTGTAGAATTGCTAGGTTGGGCTGATTTCTCTGCAGGTTGTAGTTTGAGGAGGTTCGGTTGGAGAGTTAGGGGTATTCTTTTTCTAGCTAGTTGCCTTGTTTAGTAGGTTGTTTGTTGGGTACCGTGTTGTGTGTAATCACCCCTTGCTTCTACACTTCTGTAGGTTTCGATCCCTGACCCATGTGATCTTCTTCTCCTTCTTCTCCTTCTTCTCCTAGAAGTCGAGGCTCGTGAAGGAATGAGAGAGGTAGCTGCTTTTTGTCCTGGCAGGCCCTCTTTTCATTTTTTCTTTAAGCTTTGTTCTACTTGAGAAACAAAAGCTGAGACTCGTATTTATCTTTCAAATTATATATTTTCATTAGTGACTTGTACACGTGACAACCAGGTTTTGGGGTATTGTTTAGAATGAATAAGTTTTCCGCATTTGTCATATTCTTTGTTTTTATTTCCGCATTGCTTTTGTTTCATTTGGGTTGAGGCTGACTTGTCTTGGTGGGAATAGTCAAGTGTCATCACACCCAATTTTTGGGTTGTGACAGTTAATAGTTATTAGTTTATTAATTTATTATTATTTTGACTTATTTGGTAACTCCATGATCAAAAGTATCAAGGATTAAATATCTTTATTAACTAATCAAGTGCAATTATGCTACCGTTCGATCAAGAATTTAGTTTGTTCTAACAATTTAGTATGCTTGTTTAATTTGTTTCTATTTTTTAAATTTTTTTAGTATCTTATATTTGATTTTTGTTATTTTAATTAAACTAGCACAATGAATTTATTGTAAAAAGTGAAAAGTTTGTTTGAGGTTATACTAATAGAGGTAAAACTAGAAATTCAAGAGGTTTTATTTCTAATACTGTTCTATTTCTACCTTTTTATTTTTCTTCTTCGTCATGTCTTATTACTAATTATATTCAAAATAACACGTAAGTTAATAAAATAATCAAAATAATTATATTTTATTATTGCTTTATTAAATGATTTTTTAAAATTTTAATCTACATAAAAATATATATTTAGTACTGCGTACTAAAAAAGTTATTCAACTTAATAAAAAATAAAATATAGTGCAGTGTTATCTTTTTATGATTATTAAATATTAAATATTGATCACTAAAAAATTTGTATAAAATACAGAAATTTCAATAATTTGGGTGCTTATTAAATTCTATCTCGAAAGTTTCTCAAATTAAAATAATCCTAAATTTTTCAGAACTCACAGTTACATTGCTCCTTTGCCAGATACATAGCTATCGATACATAAGTAACTATAAACTAGATTCATACTGATCTCGCCTCCGACCCGGGAGAACACAGGGTCAAGCCAAGCCCTGACCCGCCTAAATGGAATTGGTTTGAAATAATTGGAGTTATGTATCAACAATAACATTTGTACCAGATACATTGCTCACAAACAAAGTTATAATGTATCTGATAGAGCATTAGTGATGTGTTTGGATGTTACGATAAAGAGAAGGAAAAAGGAATTTTTGTAATTAATTCAAATAGTAGAGATATTTAGATTAAAGATGCTTAGGTGATGACATGGATTTTAGGGTCAATTGACCCTCTTATTGTTCTTAATCGCAGGCCGTACAAGACAGCTAAGGCCATGTATTACTTATAAAAGGTTTATAACCAAGATAATAGCGCAAGACACTTTCATTTAGAGTATGAAATTGCTAATTACTCTCAAGGAGGTCTTTCTGTTCAGGATTTTTTTTTTTTTGGATTTCAGAACTTTTGGGTTTAATTTACAGATATTGTCTATGCCTAAATACCTATTGAATCTCTATCTTTGATTCAGGCAGTTCATGAGCAAAGCAAGGGAGACCAATTTTTGATGAAATTATGCTCCGACTTTGAGAGTGTTTGCTCTAACTTGATGAATGTGATCCGTCTCCCTATTTTTGATGTTTGTTGTGGGGAATTACTTCGTGATGATCAATGTCTTGTCACACAAAACACTTTCAAGAAAGAAAATGATGTCACTATTGCTTTTGCTGCTCAAGGTAAAGGAAAGGGCAGGGATATGACAAGAACTCAATGCTATTGTTGCAAGTAATATGGTCATATTGCTAGAAATTGTAGCAAGAAGTTCTGTAATTATTGTAAGCAACAAGGGCATATTATCAAAGAGTGTCCGATGCGCCCTCACAATCACAGCATCAATGCTTTCCAAGCTAGGATAAATGGTTCCACTATTGATAACCCATATTCAGGAGAAGTGATTACTCCTAAAATGGTACAACAAATAATTGTGTCAGCCTTTTGAACATTGGGGTTACAAGGTAATGATGTTACATCTAATTTTTGGATTGTTGATTCAAGTGCTTCCAATCATATGACCAAATAGACGAGCATCGTAAAAAATGTTCATAAGTATCAAGGTCCATCACAAATACAGATTGTCAATGGTAGTAATTCACCCATTTGGTTGTACTTCTGCTGCTAGTAAGACCGAGGGCATAAGCCTCTAGGACATCCAAATTTTGTTGTGTTGTCACATTTACAAATTCCTATTTATTGGAAAATACAAATCAATTTTCAGCTGCTTCCATTGATTGTTCCGCGTGTAAATTACGCAAAAGTAAAACTCTTCATTTTCCTTATTTTGGTAGTCGTGCTACAAAGTGTTTTGATGTCATTCATAGTGATTTTTGAAGCATTTCACCAATTATTTCTCATGCTCATTTCAAATACTTTGTGAAATTCATAGATGATTATAGTCGGTTTATATCAATGTATTTTCTTTGATCCAAATCTAAGGTATTTTTCATGTTCAAGACATTTTTGGCTACATGCATCAAATTATTAAGATCTGATTCCGGTGGAGAATATAAGTCTTATGAATTCAAAAATTCTTTCTTGCAAAGGAATTATCTCACAACGCTCTTGCCCATATACGCCACAACAAAATTGAGTTGTTGAACGTAAAAATTGCCATCATTTAGATGTCACTCGTACTTTATTTATTGAGTCCCTTGTACCATCTAAATAATGGATGGAAACTTTTTCTGCTGATGTCTATTTAATTAATAAACTGTCATCTAAAGTGCTAAATCATGAGTCTTCATATAGTGATTTTCATACATTTGATTGTGTTTGTTTTGTGCATTTGCCTCCTTCACAACATAATAAACATTTTGTATAGTCTACTAAATGTGCTTTCATGAGTTATAGTACTTCACAAGAAGGTTTTATATGCTATGATCCATGTTCTCACAAATTTCGTGTTTCTAGAAATGTTATTTTCCTTGAGAATCACTATTTCTTTCCTTCTATTGCATATTCATCTTCGACTTCTCCTCTTCTTCCCACTTTTGAGGATTTATCATCTTCTTTTAAGAGGTTCAAACCTGGATTTGCGTATGAATGACGTTTGCCGACTTTATTCCCTCCCGACATTGATCCGCCACCTGAAATTGCACCACAACTGAACTTGAGAATTATTCAAGATCTGGTCCTCTTGAGCGTACTCGACAATCTACCAGAGTTTCTCTTACTCCCAATTGGTATGGATTTTCCTCTACTTTATCCAACATTTCTGTACCAACTTGTTACTCACAGGATTTCAAGCATGAATGTTGGCCAGAAAGCAAAAGAACTATTGGCTCTTAAAGAAAATGACACATGGGATATTGTTTCATGTCCTTCAAATGTCCGCCCAATTGGATGTAATTGGATTTATTCAACTAAACTACATTCTGATGGAACTATTGATTGGTACAAAGTTGGATTGGTTGTTCTTCGTAACAAACAAGAGTATGGGGTGGACTACAAGGAGAATTTTGCACCCGTAGCAAAAATGACTACGGTGCGAACTATTTTTTCCATTGATGCTTCACAAAACTGGTCTCATTATCAAAGGGATGTCAAAAATGCTTTTCTCCATGGTGATCTTAAAGAAGATATTTTTATGAAACCTCACATTGTTTGTTCTCATCACCTACATGAAATGTATGCAAGTTGAAGCGGTATTTGTATGGATTAAAAAAGCTCCTAGAGATTGGTTTGATAGGTTTCGTTCTATTTTTGTAACAAATTTCTTTTGAGGAGAGAAAATATGACTCATCTTTGTTTCTTCGGAAAATATCTACAGGTTCTGTTCTTATTTTGGTGTATGTAGATGACATTATTATCACAGGAACCGATTCTTAATTAATCACTAACCTCTAATAGAAGCTTAAACATTTTTTCATATGAAAGATCTTGGTACTCTTACATATTTCTTGGGTTTGGAAATTCATAGTGATGCTTCAAGTGTGTTTTTAAACCAACACAAATATATACTCCATTGGAATTGAATGTGAAGTGTCGTCGTGAGGAAGGTGATCTTCTTCCTGATCCAACTATATTTCGACAATTAGTTGGGAGTCTAAATTATCTTACGATTACTCGGCCTGGTATCCCTTTTGCAGTTCAACAAGTTAGTCAATTTATGCAAACATCCCGTACTTCACTTGGTGGCTATTCGTCACACCATTCGAAATATTCTAGGAACATCAACTCGTGGATTGTTTTTTCCAAGTGGTTCTCCTATTCGTCTTAATGATTTTAGTGATTCTGATTGGGCGGGATGTTCTAATACTCACCGTTCAGTCACAGTTGGTTCATGTTTCTCGGAGAGTCATAGATAATTGGAAGAGTAAGAAGTAAGATCCTGTGTTAAAATCTTCAACAGAGGTTAAATATCGATCCATGTCTACTCTTCTCCATGCTGACAATACAAGTACTATTCAGATTGCTACTAATCAAGTTTTTCATAAGAGGACCAAACACATCGAAGTAGATTGTCATTATAGACGAGCAGTTGTATATCAAAGAGTCATTACTCTTCCACATGTATCGAGTGATCTTCAAATAGCTTATGCGTTAACTAATCCATGGCATGACAACATCATTAATTTCGACTAGGCAAATTGATGTTTCTTGATCCACCAACATCAATTTGAGGGGGATGTTATCATGATGGACAACTGAATAATTGTATATAAATATTAATGTAATTATATAGTGCTATAAATTAGAATTATTATATAGATTTGTTATAGAATCAGAGAAATGAATATTGTGGTAGAATTGTTGATTTGGAGGGATAACAAAACAAATTTAGAGGTATTGAATAACAGATTTGTAGAGATAGAATAGCTGATCTTTAGGGATAGGAATGGCAGGTCTTTAGGAATGTGCAATCTTTATACTATCTATTTAATGGAAAGACTCTCTCACTTTGAGAGGTATTCAACAGAAAATTGACATTTTACTCGTGAGAGTTAATTATTGGCTCTTGATACCATATGAAGTATGAAGCTGCCAGTAGAGTGAAAGGAACGATGTGTTTAATTGATTGTAGACTAAGTATAAAGATTCTAAACTAATTCTACATCCTAGAGATAGATTAAGAAAAAGGTAAAACTTATCTATAACCTAAATACAAGGAGGAAGTTACAACAGAGTCCTAAAGAACAGGCACTACTAAATCTGATCAGTTATTAACAATCACGTCGTTTGAAAATCTTATTTTAGTTTTTCAACCCCTATTCCTTTTTTATGTATGAAGTGTTTTTGTCATAGTATGTTGAATGTACTTGAAGTGGGATGAAACACGATAAAACCTTTAATAGAGGGTGTTCAGCCCATATTAATTGCAACAAATTGACTTAGATAAGGCTTCATTTTCCCTAATTTTTCTCTGTTTTCTGTAATGACAAATACTTTACTTCCTTTATGCACTGTAGTATTTTCATTTGATACATCAATTAGTAGTAGGTAGCTAATAAATTTTGGGTGTAATTGATCATGTGACTCGATGAAGGATTACCTTGTTATTTTATCTTTTAGACATAGAAAAAAATGTGAGCAGGAGTTGCTTTAGGTAGTTTTTATTACTAAACTTATTTGGAGCGAGTTGTCATATCAATTGTCAGTTTATTTAGCTTGTTTTGGTGGCTCTACCTTATATATTGTGTACAAGTAGTTGGATGTCCATCTATTGAAAATGTTATAAAGTTTCCTATGTATATTTATGCTTAAATTTGATAAAGTTGCACTACAAGAAAAAAGGCTTTTAACGAAGGAAAATTCAGTCGTTAAAAGTCAATTGCGACTGGATTAAATCCGGTCGTCACCGGTCGCTAAAAGCTCCGTCGTTAAAAGTGCACGACCGAATTGTCCGGTCGTTAAAAATATTTAACGACAACCAAAAATCTAGTCGTTATGTCTATAACAATAAGAGAATGATAAAAATAAAAGGTATAAAAGATGAAGTCTAAAGAGGAGGGTTTCATGATTAATTCCCTAATTGAAATTAATTGTTGCCATAAATGTTAAGAAAAAAAAATACCTCTTTCAGTACAAGAGTGACAAGAAAGCTATTTAGAGAAATTTAAAATTACAATGACAACACATGCAGATCAAACAAAACTAATACAAATACAACCTTAATATTAAATTATGTCCGCCACTACATCAAAAATAATCTTTAGCGGCAATTAATTAAGAGAAATAACTTCATTGCCACTAAAAATGTATTTTTAGCGGCATTTTAGCACTCTTTGTAAATGTCCCTAAAGCTTGTAGCAACACTGAATCCAATGACATTTAACTAATGTCGGAAAAAACTTTATCACTCTTTGTCAATATGTATATTTATTGTCACTAAAGATTGTTTTTGTTGTAGTGTGTCTAGAGAATAACCAAAGTTAAAAAATACTCCCTCCGTTCACTTTTGCATTTAACTTATTCCTAAAATAGATTTTTATTTTTTACTTGTCACTTTTGACATATCAGACAATAACTTTTTCTCGTGTTTACCCTCAACATCAAATAGTTATTTTCCAAGACATCATTTAATAGAGGATAGTTTGGTAAAATACATATATCGTTAATTATTTTCTTAATAGGTGTGCCAAGTCAAACAATGAAAACTAAAAGTGAACAAAGAGAGTACTTTATCCTTGCAGGAACTTGGAATTCAGGGCAACAACATTTCTTTTTTCTTCCTCTTTAAGCTTATATATTCGAAAATTCTAATTTATTAGGAGAACTGATTTTGTAATCCACTTCTATTTTTTTAAAATTTTTTTGTTCTTTCTACAAAAGATGTCCAATTTACACATAAGAGATCTTCATTTTTACTCATAAGAGATTAGATGATATCTTTTTTTTTCTATTCTTGTTATAAGTAGCTAAGACATCTTAATTCCTCCTATAAAAGAAGACCACAAAGATAAAATATTATAGAAAACGATGGTTGGACAATAGCTTTTGCATATATAACAGAAACAATAAGCACCCACAAATGTAAATGAAAACTTCGCATTCCGTAGATAAAAATTCCTTGAAATAGGGGTTTTATGTCTTATAAGAAAACCTAAGTCCGCCTTCACAAAATTATATGCTTCATGTACAGTAAATATTAACAAAGTATTCACAATATAATAAGTACGTGAAGTCCATTTGCAGCTTTAGAATTTGTAGCAATTTTTAGAGAAAATTACCTTTACAAGAATAGTATGTTGTGAATATGGCGATGATAATTCATATGATCACTCAAGGACTTATGTAAACAAGATGGTAAACCATCATATTGATGGCTAATATTTTATCCTCTTAATAAATCAAGCTCAACAAAAGGTAAGAAATCAATACGAGAGCATTTCATAACTCCTAGATATTATAAAATTTTGATGACAAAGGTATGAATGTTGTTAAACAAATAAAAGTATCACAACAACTAGTATTAGATCTATCTGTTATGTACAGTGACAAGTACTACCAATTTTATCAAAATCAAAATAATTATAATACCATCAAGTATTCTTTCTTCCGATCAACCAAGGACATGTGTCTTATAAATTGTAATAGGGATATAGGATTAATTCTTAAATTCATTTCCTGGTTTATTATTTACTCAATTAACTTAATTATAAACATCTGTTTTTGATTTACCCATACACTCCAAAAGTGCCTAAAAGCTATTTTGAATTAAAAGAACTTAAAATAAACAAATCCTAATAGACTCTTAAGTCATTTATTATGCATTACAGTAGGATAAAATTTTGTTATTTCTTAACTAAATTTGCAAATGGAATGACTAATTGAATATTCTCATATTCTTTCTGAAGTACATTTAACCTTTTGGATTTTCACTTAAAACATTCCTATACAAAATATATGATTTTATTCTATCCAGTTCTCTGTATCAAAAATTCATGATACTTTGTCCACAACATTCAGTAAAATATTTCATCGATCATATTGTGCCACTATATAAAAAATGATCTTTAGTGGCAATTAATTAACAACAATAGCTTAATTGTCATTAAAAATATAATTTTAGCTGCATTTAGCACTCTTTGTAAATGTCCCTAAAGCCTATAGGGACACTGGATCCAATGACATTTAACTAATGCCGGTAAATGCTTTATTACTCTTTATCAATATGTATATTTATTGCCACTAAAGATTGTTCTTGTGGTAGTGTTGATAACCGAGTATACGTTGATTGTCATCTAGCATACTTATTTAGCATTGCTCATCAAGCATCTCTTCTATTCTTTACATGCAGGGTATACTTCTTATCATCTCATTATAAATGTCATTCATGGTGGTAGAAAGTAGTAGAACATGTAGTCTTCACGTGTTACTATCTAGGACAGATCATAGTGTTATCGGCAGTTACGTTGTTGGAATGCTCATGGTTGCTACTCCAGTAGAGGTGTTTTGCTTCTAACTATATTTGTCATTGGGTTCATGTTCTTTTATTATTCTTTGGGATTGACTCCGGGATAAGGGTGTAACACCCCGTATTCGAAACAGACCAAAAATACAGATTTCGAGAAGTTGCAGGTGCAACTTACGGTCACCATCCACGGACCGTAGGTCAGACCACGGCCCGTGCTGGTGGTCCGTGGTTCACCACTGCAACCCCTCCCAAACTCAGTCAGAAATTTGGCTAAGTGTTGACCCACGGCCGGACCTACGGTCCGTAGGTCAGGTTCACGAACCATAGTTCGTGTCCGTGGATCGATGCCCCAAAAGCCCAGCTTCAGTCCCGATTGACGGTTGACCAGCACGAACCGTCAATCGATCCACGGTCCTTAGGTCTGACCGTAGATGAGGGTCAATAGTCAGTTAGATGAAGATTATTGATTGGGTCAACTTCAGATGGTCATAACTTTTAGCACAAAAATAAATTGTGTGTCCCGTGACCTATGGTATGATATATAATTGAATTATCTTTCCAACGCCACCGAGTTTGCTAAATTCCAACCTCCGAGTAAAAAGTTATGCTCGTTTTAGTGAAGGCCTGTCGAGTAGGCTTGACTTACGGACACAATCTACGGACCGTATATTGACCTACGGCCCGTAGGTCCAATCCGTAGGTCACTCCGACAGCAGTTAATTCAGGGGGTCTTTTGGTCTTTTCCTATTTCGTTTAACCCCTAAGATACGTCGTTTAAACCCTAAATCATGAGGTTTTAATCAGTTTAAGCCTAGAAACATAACTAGAACTTATCCAAGTCAATTCATTAATCAAAATCTTAGAAAATTAGAATCAAGAGAAAAGAAAAAGGTCAAGAACCCTAGTTTAAGAACGCAGCAAGGTTCCATCAGTTCCAGCCCCGAAATCGAAAGATTTCTCCGTGGAATTCGTCACCAGGTATGTGGGATTTCACTAGTGGGTTCCTTTCGCCCATTAGGTCCCTAGAATTCAGTCAGATTCTTGATTCCATGATTATGAACAGACCTAGGGTTTCTAGAATTACAACAGATCATCATGAATTAGTTATTTAAATGTTCCAAATCAGACTATCATGTTATTTCTCAGTTTATTGCATGAATTTCAGAACCCTAGCTATGTATTTCTTTAGTTCTTGAATTACACATGCTAGGTCAGATATTTCAGTATCAGTTATACATGCCTCAGTTTATGAATGCATCATTATCAGATTAATTGTTGCATTCTCAGTTTGCATGTTCAGTTCGAGCTATCCAATATTTACAGAAATTCAGTCATAACCAGTTAACTACTTAATTCATTGGGAGTAGCATAATACCGAGTTGGACTAGGGTTTCAGCGTACCCATATAGTCCCAGAACTACGAGCCACGTAGGGGTAAGTCCCCTCTGTGGGCAACATCAGTTTAGTGATCACGCCAGCATGCCTCTACACCCTTGGTCGGGTGTATTGGGTCCTCTCGATGGGGCGTATACATCGGACTCCACATTTAGCTCATGTGGTTTTATGTCGGTTATTAGTAGCTCCCACAGTTCAGTCAGACTCTATTGCATTGACCACATTTACAGTTCAGTCAGTATTCAGTCTCAGCATGTTATAAATTTGGTCATTGCATCAGTTAGCTCAGTATTCAGTATTTTCAGTATCTATATCATGTCCAGATTATTTCATTGCTTTATTGCTTTGTTCAGTTATATGTTATTTCAGCTTTACTAT
>NW_006238940.1:2745027-2745412 GCF_000226075.1 Solanum tuberosum | reverse complement strand
TAACCAAGAAAGCTAGAACATGGAACTATGAGTACTCTCAGCAGAAATCGGGTGGTGGAAATCACTCACAGTTTCGACAAGATCAGAATAGTAGAGCACCAGGCTCTAAGTCTCAGGGAAGTATTTCAGGAAATAAGACCTACCCAACTTGTCCAAAGTGTGGTAAGAACCATCCAGGCGAATGTCTTGCAGGCAAGGAAGGATGTTTTGGGTGTGGCCAGTCTGGTCATAGGGTGAAGAATTGCTCTTCTGCCAGGAAGAGGCAAGAAAGTAACAATACTAGGGCTCAGTCTACAGCTCCAACAGTACCGAAAGGTCACCCAACTCAGCAGGGTAACTCTTCTGGTACAGGTGGCGGACAACGTCAAAACAGGCTCTATGCTCC
>NW_006238940.1:2638533-2741225 GCF_000226075.1 Solanum tuberosum | reverse complement strand
AGTTTCAGTTTTGCTAGATCTAGTTGGGGCATGTCCCAACATTTCTAGTCAGTTTAGAGGCTTATTTCAGACATAGATAGATTCAGCTTAGTATTGAGTTAATATATTTCTTTTGTATTAAACTTTCAAATTTGATATATTCAGTTATAGTATATGGGTATTCCCCATCTTTTCAGATTTATTTATGATTTAGCTTCCACATCAATTTATTATCTTTAGTATGTTCATGATCATGCCAGCAGGGTTAGCTTGGGATCACTTGTGGTCCTAGGTCCCGTGTCCGCGTCTCGGGGGTAGCTTGGGGCGTGACAAAAGGGTTAGGGTTACCTACAGGTGGGGTGTAGTAGATGCAATCATGACCTGAGAAATCAGGCCGTGACAAATTACCTTGTCCCAAACTACGTGCCCTCATATGATTATCTTAAATGACCTAAACTAGTGGATCCACTTTAGCAATTATGAATGTGATGGAGTTCTACCTTGACAAGTAGATTCCCCTTTTCAGTTTGAGGGTCATATCAGATTATATGTTATAGCTCACATGGTCTTTGTCAGTTAACGGCTAATATCACACAAATGAACTATGTTTTCTTCAAAGGTTTTATGAAAGCTTCTCAAATGGTTTTAAGGATTTATTGATCTCGTATATGATTCATGATTTCTTCTTAATGTATTTTATCACATTTTACTTGGTCTTGCATATCATGTTTAAGTACATCATCCTATCATGCTTTACATTTTTTTGTATTTCCCCATACTTAGTACATTCACTGTACTAATGCATATATGTGCCTATATTGTCTCAGAATATAGGGTCTGATACTCCTCCTCCCGCTCGTGGCTAGCTTGGATTGTTCTACTAGCATATATGATTGGTGAGTCCTCATGCTCCGAAGAAAAGAAAAATGATGTTTTATTTCTTTTATTGTCTTTTCATTTCAGACTTGTATGTGGTGTATGAGTTACATCCCAACCACTCTTATGATGATTAGAAAGTCTATGTCAGAGACAATTTAGTATTCCGCACTTTTGTTTAGATTCTTTTTTATGTGAGACATACGTTGCCTATTATCTCTCTTTTTGTATATCTTTTACGCCATGCTTATGTCAATTGGATTGTTTAGGTCCATTGGGATTCTATTCACTATGTCATACCTAGGGGTACTTTGGATCGTGACACTTCCACAACAGTTATATTCAATTATTATATGTTTGAATCTTAGTGTCAAGGCAGATCATGGATTATTTTGGGGTCTTTGATGACTCACTTTAAGTACTGTGTTACGACTAGGAGGTAGTCTCGAATCGTAACAAAAACCTACACATATTGATGTTTTCTATTACACTTAATTCCAGTATGACTATTTTTGAAGAACAAAAAGTAAGGGAAAAGTTAAATATTATGAATATAGGGGACAATTTGTGGAAGCATTTAAAAAAAAAAATATTTTGAAAAATTTAATTTAAAATTTTGGTCAAACTCAAGCTTAAACACTAAACTCAAATGATATAACCCAACAATTTGCAAAACTTTCTTCCTCTCTCAACAAAGTTCTTTAGTAAACAACAGTGGAAACAACTTTCAATCCTATGGATTCTCAAAAGTCATCTGTTGGTGTTAAAACCACTAAAATTTTATCGAATCATGGAGAACTTTTTGGTATATATGTGTTCATTGTATCTTCTAATTCGGGAAAGATTTAATTTATATACATCATTTATATCATTTTAATAAACTTTATTACTGTAATTAGTGATTACTAGGTTTTCTTGATGGTTGTCAGGTGTAGTTGGTAAGCCACAATTAATCCATGTGAACATTGGAGAGGTAAAATATATTTTTCTTATTGATTTTTAGCCTAAAGCATGTATTTTTCATAGCGTGATTTACAAATCTTGGATTAACCTATATGGTATTCTGTTGTTTTGCAACAAGCTGGAGTTATGAATTTCGTATGAGAGAAAAAAAGAAGAATTTCATTTACTTCTACATTTTTTTTTGACTTCCTTTTTATATCTTTTGGGTTGATACATCAATAATTAATTGATGAAAAAGTATTCAAGGATGAAATAAAAGGACCAAACTACATTAATTGATTGACGATAAAATAAATTCATGCTTTTGATAAGTTACTTTTTTCATGTGACACATCAGAGTTTTATTTGTGTGTTCCTTCCAATCATTACTCTTTTTCTTTTATTTTCATAGGCTAGATCTTGATCCTTGCATCATAACGTCTCCTTTAAATGCATTCAATTTTTTTTATTTGTCCTCCTTATGTTTTAGGGAACTTCTACTATTTTTCATCTCAAAATTTTTGATGAATTATTTGGAGGATTTAAAGTTACGAAGGAAGGTAAATAACTTGTGTGGGTTGGTGAAGAAAAAGCAGTGAAACATGAAGGCGAAATAGTGTGATGGACCCTTGTACTTGTATAAATTTGTATTCTAGACTGTTCTACTTAATCTTTTGCCAACTGAATCCTTAAACTCAATTCAAATGAGATTTTTAAACCCTCTGACTATTGACCAAGCTTATGTGGTATTTTTTTTGCTGACTCAACTATAGTGCGTGATTTCACACTTATAAAGACGAGTGAAAGCAATGAATTTTCTTTAAAAGTAATTAAACAATACAAAGAAAAAAAAGGAAAAAACAAATTAAAGTTCCCAACCCCTTCCCCTCTTCTTCTCCCTTTGCTTCCGACGTTCTGTGAAAACGGTGCTGATCTCAGCGTCCCTTGCGACGCCGTTTTCGTCTGCATCTCCACTCATTCTGTCCATTGAACCTTCGTTAATTATTAAATATTTTAGTGAGTTTTAGTAGTATCAATGGAATTTTAGATGTTGAACAAGAAGGCTGATTTTGCTCCGATGGCTATAGGTCATCCATGGTGGTTTTGTGATAATTTTGCTCCGGTGGCTTCCTCCGCCTATTCTGTTCATAGATTTCTATTTTTTTGTGTTGAGATCTGGGTTTGATTGTGAGTGGTCTTTTTCTTCGTGCCTCAAAAATCTGCCATAAGATCCAACAATAAGAAAACGTTGCCCATTCATATTAGTTTTTGAGATCTGGGTTTGAGTTGTGGCTTTCTAAGTTGCATAGTTATTTTTCAAAGAAGAAAAGAATTAGGAGAAAGGAGATTAATGAAAAAAATTCTTGTTTTTTATGTTGGATTTATTCTGCTGTAGCCACTGACAAATTCTTAGCTTGCCCAAATTATCTTTTCAATCGAAGTTCAAGGAAGAAGGAAAGTGATTCATCATTTGAGATTTTAATTTTGGATTTCCATTTTTTCTCTATGTGTTTGGTGGTTGTGGGTTGAGGGATGTGGAGGAAAAGTGAGAGAAATAATTATTTTGTTTTATTTTTTAAATAGAAAACTTATAGTTTTTATCTTTTATTTGAGTGACATTTTTAGTTAATAATTTAAAAAATGTTAAGAAATAATTATGACATGGCATTAACATATATGATGTTAATATGACATGTCGTTTATGTTAGGGAGAGTGAGTTACACACATGGTTGGAGGGGTTCAAAAGTTTCATTTTAATTGAGTTTAAGAGTTTAGTAGGCAAACGATTAAGTAGAAGGGTCTAGAATACATATTCATACAAGTACAAGGGTCCATCAGACCATTTCTCCAAACATGAAAGAATTATTATGGGGCTCATAGCTCCATTTCTTAAAAATGAAAATTCTAACGTAACTGATAAATAATATTTATATTATACCCATGATCAAACTTCTTTTTTAAAGTTCTCTTGAATTGAAATTCATGTCTTGTGAATTTTTAGTTGACTTTAGTAAATGATGTGAACCTATTATCTTTTACGCATGACATTGTATCTAAGATAATGACTTTATCACAACAAGGACGAATGAAAATTTGTATTCTATCTGCAGTTTGTGGCGTATATAGTGTCGCCCTCCAAGAGTCTGCAATGGGTGGTGACATTGTGACACATGAGGTGTGTATGAGTTTTGGCTTAAACACACTTACTTTTTTTCCTGTCCTTATGTTGAAGCATGTGGTTGTTTATGCTTAGTTAGTTTATGATAGGTATATGTTGTTTTCTTCTTAATAGATTTTGTTGGCTATGTGCTCTAAAAAATTGGCCTTTTGGCGTTTATTTAGATGTATGTTGAAGTAACAATTGCTTTTGACTTGAGAGGAAAAGAACAATAGAGTATATCCTATTAGATGTACTCCCTCTAGCCCATTTATCTCTACACTTTTAAAGAATCATTCATTTTTAACCACTATTTTCCAAATCAAAGTCTAATTTTAAAGAGAAATGATCAAAAACATATATGAGGTATCATTATATATACGATTACGAGTTTCTTAGCTGAACTAGTAGCTCTTTACCTTTTCTACCTAAACTATCACCAATAATATATGCCACATGAATATGTTTTATCTCTAGTTATCAATATTCTTATAGTATATCATGACTTAGCCGAGTGGATGTTGATGAATATCAGTCTCAATGTTTAGCATTTAGATTCGGACTTGAATAATTAAATATTTAACTAAATACATCGCATGTTTAATTAAATTAGGTAGTTCAATCAAATTATTTACCATCGTTAGATTTAAGATTTCACTTGATGAACTCATTTGTAGATATAAGATTTCAACTTTACAGGTTTTTTATATTGTAAATGGTGATTTTAAATATTAATAATTGTGTTCTAAACTTAATACACTATTTCAGCAAAAAACTACTGAATTTGGCCGACCCCATATGGAGTTCAAGCTCCGCCTCTCTTGATAGTCAGTTAAAGTCCGGCATGCCAATCACGTTGTGTGAAAATCATATTTTAATTTCTCGAACCCCAGTACCTTTTTTTTTTTCTATTTGAAGTGTTTTAGTCATAAGTAAATTGAATATACTTGAAGTGGAATGAAACACAATAAACCTTTAACAGACGGTGTTAACCCCATATTTCAACAAATTGATTTAGTTGAGGCTTCATTTCCCCTACTTTTTTTTCTCCTTCTGCTAGGATTGACAAATACTTTTCTTCCTTTATGCACCCTAGTATTTTCATTGCAATTAGTAGTAGTTAGCTGATAATTTTTGGGTGTATATGATCATGTAACTCAATGAAGGATTACTTGTGATTTTGTTTTTTAGACATAGAAAAAGTGTGAGCAGCTTATAATTACTTTAGGTAGTTTTTATTACTGAACTTATTTGGAATGAGTTGTCATATCAATAGTCAATTGATTTGGCTTGCTTTGGTGGCTCTACCTTATATATTGTGCATAAGTAGTTGGATGTGCATCTATTAGAAATGTTGTGAAGTTACTTATGTATATTAATGTTTGAATTTGATAAAGGTAATAACCGAGTGTACATTGATTGTCTTCTAGAATACTTATTTGACATTGCTCATCAAACATGTCTTTTATCCTTTATATGCATGGTCAATTTGTTATCATCTCATTATCAGGGTCATTCATGTTGTCATAAAGTAGTAGAACATGTTCTCTTAACGTGTTTCTATCTAGGCCAGATCACAGTGTTTTTGATGGTTACGTTGCTGGAAAAATCAGCTGCTACTCCAGTACATGTGTTATTCTAACTATGTTTGTCCTTGGGTTCATGTTCTTTTATTACTCCTTTTTGGATTAATAGAATTTCATATATCAAGAGTTTGACAAAGCAGAAGTCTACCATAAGTCTATATAAGCCAACTAATACATCATAAGGAGAGTGATTGGGACATAACCCGTACATCACATACATAGTCTGAAATGGAAATGACATAAAGCTATAAAGTTTCTCGGTCCTCAGAACATGAGGATTCACAAATCACTTGAAGCACCCAATATATGTCTAGCCACGAGTGTGCGAGGTAGGAACGTCGGACCCTATATTCATGAGATACTGTAGGCACAAGTATGCATTAGTACATAGAATGTACTAAGTATGGGCCAATAGGCATAAACATGGACATGATGGCATAATGTTTTAAAGCATGTAGACATGATCAATATTTGGGCATTTTAAACATAAGGAAGTAAAACATGAAAATCATAGGAGATAGTTAATGCATTTGAAATAAAGGACATAAGAAAAGCTTTGAAGAAAATATAGTCATTTTGTGGGATCTTAGCTTTAACCAACAATAAGACCATGAGAGTTATATCATGGAATCTAATATATCCCTCATACAGAAAGAAGGGTAATTTACTTGCCAAGCTAGAATTCGTACATATCATCATTTGCTAAAGTGGATCCACTTGGTAGGTCATTTAAGATAATTCGACGGGGGCATGTAGTTTGGGACTAGAGGTTACTAGAGACTACCCTATTTGAGCCTCCACCTCAAAGCCCTCTTGGTACTAAGTCTAAATCCCAATAAAATAGATTAAAATCAAATATCAATTTAACATAGGAAAATCAATGATCAATACCAATCCACATCTTTTGAGATCAAAACATAGAATATATGTCACGCCCCGAGGCTACCTCTAAACGTAACATGGGACCTAGGATCATGAGTGACCCCAAGCTAACCCTGAGTCTGGCATATCATAAGCATACTGAAAATAACTAAGTAAGATATGAAATATGCGAAAGCTAAATCAAAAGATATCTGAAGAGGAACAAACCCAATTAGTCTAAATGTGAATATAACATATTATGAGAGTTCTAGTGTAGACTGAAACAACACTTTATAACTCAAGCTGAATCTACTACTATGTCTGAAGCCTCTACTAAGTTGAGTTGCTGGGAAAAGACCCCAGCTAACTCTAAGAAACTGAAATCTGCAAGTAAAGACAAAAATGAATGTATGTCTATTGTCCTCGAAATATGAGGACTCACCACTGAAGCTGTTGGAAGCGGACCAAGAATCGATCTATGCGTGATCTAGATGCTAAGTGCCTGAACCTACCTCATGAAATGATGTAGCGCAAAGTATGCGTCAGTATTTGGAATGTACTGAGTATGCACGATATAGGTACTAAGGTGAATAAAGTATATAGGCTGAACAATACATAACTGAGCAATGATAAAATCTAAACAAAGATATAGATATGTACTGAAGTATAACTGAAAAGAACTAACTGAATGCAATGACCAAGTACTAATCATGAAGGTACATGCTGAATTGAATACTGAAATATATATACTGAAAGCCTGGTCAATGCACTAAGAGTCTGACTGTGGGAGGTACAATTAACCGACATAAACTGCGTGAGCTAAACGTGGAGTCCAATGTATACGCTCCATCGAGAGGACCAATTATACCTTGCCAGGGGTATAAAGGTATGATTGTGGCATGATCACTAAATCTGATGCCCAACAGAGGGGACTTATAATCCTACACGGGCATGTAGTTATAGGACTATGAGGGTACGATGAACCCTAGTCCAATTCGGTGTCAAGTCTACTCCCATATGAATATTCATGAAGTTAAAATGCACTAAACATGAATAACTCAAAAATTGACATGCTGAGAATGTGACATTCGAAATCTAGATTATGATTTTCTGTTTAACTGACCTAGCAAGTATAATTCATGGACTATGAGAATTTATGCAAACTAGGGTTCTGAGTTTTACCCAAAGAATTATGCAATGTTTCCAAGAAAACATATTATTTCGACTAAGGATACCACAGTAGAAAAAATCATCATGAATATCCAAGATTTTATAAACCCTAGGTCTAAACAAGCTATGTATAATATAGAAACTGACTGAATTCTAGGGACCTAGTGGATGAAAGGAAGCCATTAGTGAAATCCCACATATCGAGAGACGAAATCTACAAAGAAATCCTTTGGATATTGGGACTGAAACTTGAAGAACACGGCTGCTTGTTCTTGGGAGGTTTGGTTGACCTTTCCTCTTCTTTTTGCTCTAATTTGGGTGATTTTAGGAGAATGATGATTTTGGGTAGATTGTGACTAAGTTATTAGGCTTAGATTGAGTAAAATGACGTAGTTTAGTCATCAAACGACGTAGTTTTAGTACCCAACGCATAGGGGAAACAACAAAAATGACCCTGACTTAAAGCTGACGAAGGTTGTCCACGGTGGGATTGACAGGCCGTCATTTGAACCACTGCCCATCAACTGGGTCGAGGTTTGTTCCTATGCTCGACATGGATTCACTAAAACGAGAATAAATTCTTACTCAGAGCTTGGATATTAGCAAACTTAGTGGCGTTGGAAAGAGGATTTAGTAATCTTTAATTTGATAGGTCATGGGCCACCTAATTCATTTTGTGCTAAAAGAAATGACTGTTTGAAGTTGACCTAACAACCCTTTTTATCTAAATAGTTGTTAACCCTCACCAACGGCAAGACCTACGGTCAGTAGTTCCAACCACGAACCATACTGGTTGGCAGTGGATGGGATTAGAGACCTTTAAATCCTGGAACCCAAAAATAGGACCCCACCTATGGACCATGTGTCAGACCACAGACCGTCGGTGGCTTCCGTTGGTTTTGGCACCACATCCTGGATAGCTGCATTTTTATCCATCTTTTCGAATCTGAGGTGTTACAATAGCTCCTTAAACATAATTCAACATAGATGATAAAACCTTTCACCAATGTATAAGAAATACCTTTCACAATCATGATCATAATAACATGTGAGAAAACCATTCACAATAACCTTGATACTTTCCTTTCAAAGCATCCTCAACTCATTTATATTGACTTCATAAAAACATGCATATATTCATAAATTCATATGTTCATGAGTTCATCAAATGTTCATAGTTGGAAATCATAATTTAAGCATGGGTCAACATAATTTAAACTAAATACCATGTATTAACATAGAATCATGCATTAGGAGACTTTTTAGCAATATTTATCACAATTGAATGAAACCCATAAGGATTAATTTGAAATCCTAACTTAAACAATTGAATTTGAGATTGAGAATTGGAAACCTTGGGGACCCCATGGAGGAATGGAATCCATAGGTGAATACCCACATACCTTGATCCTTTAAGCCCAAAAATAATGGAGGATTGGAGACTTGGATAAACCCTTGATCTTGTTCTTTTTCCTTTGTCACGCCCCAAGGCTACCCCCTTGACGTAAATACGAAACCTAGGATCACGAGTGACCCCAAGCTAACCCTGAGCTGGCATATCATAAGCATATTAAGATAAACTGAAATAAGAGATGTTGTGTGGAAGCTAAAACATGAGATAAACTAAATGATGGGGAATACCCAATCTAAGTCTGAATGTAGAAAAGACTATGAGTTTAATAACAACTGAAAGATCAAACTCAAAACTAAAGCTAAAACTTTCTATGTCTGAAACAAGTCTCTAACTGACTAGAGATGCTGGGACATTCACCCAGCTAACTCTAGTAAAACTGAAACTAAAATGAAAGACTAAAATAGAAAACATGTATGTCGTCCTAGAAGAATGAGGACTCACACTGAAGCTGCTGAAAGGGATCGGGAACCGATCAACACGTGATCTGCATGCTAAGGACCTGAACCTACATCATGAAAAAATGTAGCACAGAGAATGCGTCAGTACTTGAGGGTACTGAGCATACAAGATAGGATAAAACTGAAGAAAATACATAACTGAACAAGGCAAGCTGAGCAATGATATAATCTGAACATGATAAAGATACTGAAATAACTAAATAGGACTAAACTGAATGCAATGACCAAGTGCATGACATGTTGAAACTGAATACTGAAACATAACTAATAATCTGGTCAATGCAATAGAATCCGACTGTGGGAGCTACTATTAATTGACATAAAACCACTTGAGCTAATCGTGGAGTCCGATGTATATGCCCCATCGAGAGGACCCACTATACCTTGCCAAGGGTATAGAGGCATGAAGGGCGTGATCACTAAATATGATACCCACAGAGGGGACTTATAACCTATAGGGGCACCTAGTTCTGGGACTATAAGGGTGACTGACCCTAGTCCAACTCGGTTTTAAGCCTACTCCCAACTGGAAATGTATACAATACAACATAACTGAAATATACTAGATAGCTCAATATTCTAACATGCTAACTGAAAATGCAACATTAAGTATTGACAATGAAACATTTGAAAACTGAGGCATGTATATCTATTTATCTGACCTAGCTAGTCTAATTCATGAACTAAATGAATCTACACAACTAGGTTCTGAATTTCATGCAAGAATTAAGTAACAATGTTACATAACATGAAAATATGATTAGGAATATTCTTACAGCTAAATCAGAATAATTTCTAAAGTTGAAGAAACCCTAAGTCTAGATAATAACAAGGGAATCAAGGATCTGACTGAATTATAGGGACCTAATGGGTGAAATGAACCCACTAGTGAAATCCCACATACCTGGTGACGAAATTCATGGAGGGATCTTTCGATTTCGGGCTGAGACATTGAAAGAAACCTACTGGTTGTTTTTGGGAAGAGTGGCGCCTCTTTCTTATTCTTTTTCTCTAAGTTTGAATGATTTTGGTGAATGATCTATTAGGGTAGGTTTTGACTAAGTTACTAAACTTAAACTGACCAAAACTACATAGTTTAGGTGTCCAACACATATGGGAAAAGACCAAACGACCCCTAACTTAAAATATTTTGAGGCGAACCACGGCCCCGGTGACGGACCCTCACTAGGACCACGACCCATCGATTGGGTCGGGGTCTACAAGCAGTAGCTACTGGTCTTGCGGTCCTATCCACGAGCCCTACCACGGACCGTGTGGAGGAACACGGACTGTGAAGGGTCCCGTGGTCCCTCACTTGGGATGGTGGTCTGCTGGCTTAGGTCCACAGACCCTCCCACGGCCCGCCCTCAAGACCACGGCCTGTAGAAAGCTCCGTGGTCTGATGTCATGGCCTGAGTGGTTCTGTCTTGCCACCTTGAGGACCAGTACGGCTCATGTGGTGGTCCATGACTCGTGAAGGGTCTTGTGGTCCCCCACTCTTGGGCTGGGTGTGAACCACGAATAGGTCGACGGACCGTGGTTCCAATCACGATCCATGAACCCTGTCGTGGTTCACCCATTATCTGGTTTTCTGATCTGATAAGTTCTCAGGTGTTACAATATCTCCCCCTTGGGAACATTCATCCTCGAATGAAGTCTAAATTACCTGGATCTCATCTTCGTCGATCCTCTCAAGTTTCTTATCTTGTTGAAGGCTTATGAATCGATTTCCCCAAAACAAAAGATCGAGCTTATCTCATCTCAGTTCAATCTTCTCATGAACCTGAATCATTTGCTGAAGCCTCCAATCATTCTTGATGGAGAGATGCTATACAGGAAGAAATCAATGCCCAGGAACTAAGTTCTGGAAACTGAAATCTGACTGAACTTAGTTCTAAGATAATGCAAATACGCTGAAAATGCAAGACTAACTGAAAGAACATACTAAGATTGAATTTACACAAGAGTAAACTGAAAGACTTGAGAGGAACTATTACCTCAAGCCGAAATGGAATCGAAAGGGAAGAGATGAGGATACTTGGCCTTTATGGCTGCTTCTGCTTCCCAAGTAGCTCCTTCTACTAACTGACTCCTCCACAAAACTTAAACTGAAGCAACCTCTTTGTTTCTCAACCTTTGAACCTGACGATCAAGAATCTCAACTAGCACCTCTTCATAAGCGAGACTATCCTTCACAGCCACACTCTATATAGGCACTATGGATGCTGGATCACCCACACACTTTTTCAACAAGGAAATACGAAGGACTGGATGGACTGCTGTTAGTTCTGCTGGCAACTCTAACTCATAAGCCACTTTACTAATCCTTTTCAAGATTCTGTAAGGACCTACATATCTGGGACTGAGCTTCCCTTACTTGCCAAATCTCATCACCCCCTTCATAGGTTACACTTTCAAGAAAACCCAATCATCAATCTCAAACTCTAAGTCCCTTCTCCTCACATCTGCATAGGACTTCTGATGACTCTGAGCTGTCTTAACTCTATCTCTGATGAGCTAAATTTTTTCCATAACATCATGAACCAAATCTGGCCCTATCAAGGCTTCTTCATCTACTTCAAACCAACCAACTAGAGATCTACATCTACGCCCATACAATGCCTCATAAGGGGCTATCTGAATACTCGAATGGTAGTTATTATTGTAGGTGAACTCTATAAGAGGAAGGTGATCATCCCAACTACCCTTGAAGTTGATCACGTAAGCTCTCAACATGTCTTCTAAGGTCTGAATGGTACGCTCTGTCTGACTATCTATTTGTGGATGAAATGTTGTGCTAAGGTTAACTTGGGTACCAAGACCTTTCTGAAACGACTTCCAGAAATGAGAAGTAAACTGAGGACCCCTATTTGAGATGATAGAAAAAGGAACCCCATGCAACTTGACTATCTCATTAATGTAAAGCTTGGCGTAGTCCTCCGCCGAATCTGTAGTCATAACAGCCAAAAAGTGAGCGGACTTAGTAACCCTGTCTACTATTACCCAAATGGATTCATGTTGTCTGCAAGTACGAGGTAAATATGTAATGAAGTCCATGTTGATCACTTCCCACTTCCATGTAGGAATATTAATCTCTTGAGTCATACCTTCTTGTTTCTAATGTTCTACCTTAACATGCTGACAGTTAGGGCACTTAGCCACAAAATCTGCTATATCCATCCCCATGCCATTCCACCAAAAGACTTTCCACAGATCACGGTACATCTTAGTGGCACCTGGATGAATAGAATACCTAGAGTTATGCGCTTCTGTAAGGATCTATTGTCTCAAGTCACCCACCTTGGGAACACATAAATGACCCTATTAGCGAAGCACACCATCTCCCTCTTGGGAGAAAACCTCAACTTTCTATTGATGAAGTGCACCCTTCAATTGAAGAAATATAGGATCATTGTCTTGTTTTTCCTTAACCTCCGTTACCAATGAAGACTCTGACCCATTCTGAACTGTCACACTATCATCTAATATGTTCATAAGGCAAACCCCCAAGCGAGCAAGCCGGTGAACATCCTTTTCTAATTCCTTTCTTTCTTCCTCAACATGTGATACACTACCCATATATAGTCTTCTAAGAGCATCAGCTACTACATTGGCCTTACCAGGATGGTATAGCACATTCATATCATAGTCCTTGAGGAATTTAAGCCATCTCTTCTGGCGAAGATTCAACTCTTTCTGAGTGAAAACATACTGAAGGCTTTTATGGTCTATGAAAACATCTACGTGAACACCATACAAGTAATGTCTCCAAATCTTCAGGGCAAATACTATGGCTGCAAGCTCGAGATCATGCATCATATAGTTCTTCTCATGCACCTTAAGCTGTCTAGAAGCATAAGCTATAACCTTACCTCGTTGCATCAATACACAACCTAGGCCGACTCTAAATGCATCATAATAGATCACATAACCGTCTGAACTTTCTGGAAGAGTCAAAATATGAGCTATAGTCAACCTAGTTTTCAGTTTTGAAAAGCTCTTCTCACACTCATCTGACCAATGAAATTTAACCTTTTTCTGAGTCAACTTAGTCAATGGAGAAGCTATGGATGAAAATCCTTCCACAAATCTTCTGTAATAACCGGCTAAACCCAAGAAACTTCTGACATCTTTTGGAGAGGTGGGTTTGGGACATTGCTTCACAACCTCTATTTCATGAGAATCCACTTGTATCCCTTCCTAGACACTATATGACCAAGGAAAGTGACTGATTGTAAACAAAACTCACATTTGCTAAACTTGGCAAATAACTGGCGATCTTTGAGAGTTTAAAGGACAACCGTCAAGTGAGTCACATGTTCTTCCTCATTCCTAGAGTAAATGAGGATATCATCAATAAAGACGATAACGAACAAGTCCAAATACTGCTTGAACACCCTGTTCATCAAATCCATGAAAGTTGCAGGAGCATTGGTTAGTCCAAATGACATAACTACAAATTCATAATGACCATATCGAGTTCTGAAGACTGTTTTTGGGATGTCACTATCTCTGACTCTGACCTGATGATAACCGGATCTGAGGTCTATTTTCGACAAATGACTAGCACCTTAAAGTTTGTCAAACAAATCATCAATTCTGGGGATATGGTACTTATTCTTGATTGTGACTTTGTTTAACTTCTGATAGTCAGTGCACATCCTGAGAGAACTATCTTTCTTTTTCACGAACCACACTGGGTCACCCTATGGGGAAACACTAGGTCTGATGAAGCCCTTATCTAGAAGGTCTTTCAACTGCTCTTTGAATTCCTTAAGCTCAGCTGGAGCCATTCTGTAAGGAGGAATTAAAATAGGCTGGGTATATGAAAAGAGATTAATTCCAAAGTTGATTTCCCTTTCGGGAGGTATTCCGGGAAGATCTGTTGGAAACACTTATGGGAACTTATTAACTATTGGAACTGACTCAAGAGTTGGGGTTTCAGAGCTGGAATCCTAAACCCGAACAAGATGGTACATACACCCCATGGAAATCATGTTTTTGGCATTAAGATAGGAAATGAATCGACCCATAGGCACTGAGCTACTACCCTTTCATTCTAAGACAGGCTCGTTTGGAAATTGAAAACGAACGATCCTAGTTCTACAATCGACTGAGGCATAACAAGAATGTAACCAATCCTTGCCGAGAATGATATCAAAGTCTATCATCTCTAACTCTACAAGATTTGCTGAGGTGACTTTTTGAGAGACTGTGACAGGGCAATTTCTGTATACTCGTCTAGCTATAATTGGGTCACCAACTGGAGTAGAGACTGAGAAGGGTTTTGAAAGAGTTTTTGGACTGACACCGTAGTTTACTGCTATATAGGGAGTTACAAAAGAAAGAACAACCCCTGTATCTAACAAAGCATAAACATCTAAATGAAAGACTTGTAATGTACCAGTGACCACATCAGGAGAATATTCCTGATCCTGGCGAGCCTGGAGAGCATACAACCTGTTCTGGCGCTGACCGCCACTTGTTCTAATTGAAGTACCCTACTGAGTGGGAAAACCTACTAGCGCTGCTGAAGCTGTGGACTGAGACCTACTCTATTGTTACCTCACTGCCCCTGTTTGGCAGAAGGGCAATCCCTCAGCCTATGGCCTGGCCACACCCAAAGTACACCTCTTTCCCAGCAAGACACTCGCCTGGATGGTTCTTACCACACTTTGGACAAGTTGAGAAAGTCCTGCTACCTGAAGCACTCCCATGAGACTTAGAGCCAGGTGCCCTACCTTTCTGATCTTGTCGAAACGTGGGAGATGGAGCACTAGCTGATGAAGGTGTTGGGACCGAATATTTCTACTGAAACTCTGAGCGATTTCCACCACCTAATTTCTGTTGAGAGTATTCACAGTTTCCTGTCCTAGCCTTCTTATTGTCCTTAGCCTGTTCCCTAAGCTTGTCTTCCTCAACTTGCTGAGCATGTGTCATAAGCCTAGAGATATTCATCTCCTCTAGCAACATAACATTTCTGCACTCTGTCTTCACCAAGTCGGATACCCCATACAAAAACTTATTCATTTGTTCCCTTGGATAAATAACCATATGTGGAGCATACTTGGAGATTTGGGTGAACTTAAGTCTGTACTCCTAAACTGTCATGGTACCTTGCCTCAAATTCATGAACTCCTTAGATATGTCACGAAACAGTTTTCTAAACTATTATTAAATTCCCTAGAATTAGTCCCTCTTAAGGGTCTTGTATGATTAATTATCTTCTCTGTGCTAACACTTATATTACATAAAATCTAATACATCTTCATTATATAAACACATCCTTCTAGAATTCTGAAAAATTAGCATGCTTTGTTTGCTCTGCCTTTCCTTTTGAATTATTAATGAAAATAATTAAAACTCTCTAACCTAGGCGTCAGATCTCTGAATCTGTTGGGAAGGGAAATTTATAGACACGAAGCAAAAGAAGGTGTGATTAATTAAGGACGTACGCTTGTCTAAGGATATGTAACACGCCATGCATGTTCGTTTATTGCAGAACATGGATGTCAGAGGAGAGATTGAGTGTTCTATGTTTGATTGTATTCTTTAAAGAGAGAAAAGTGAGAAGTTCCATCTATTGGGGGTTTGACGTTGGTGCCTCTCTAAAATGTCATAGTTTGAAATGACAACTCTTGCGAAGGAGTGTGTAGAGAAACAATGTTTTTTTAAGTTGGGAGTATTTGTCTAATTTAACTTGGAAATTAGGAAGTTCATACTTTAAAGTAGTATAGTTATTGGATATTCTTAAATGATATTATTTTTTGAGTAAGTTTAACTCTTAATAAACCCGAAACGTTGTGCATATATTTTATCATTGGATTTGATAGATCTGGACATATCCGTTATGGAAGTATGATTATTAAATATCCAACTTCATGATTGACTTTTAGAATTTTGACTACATATCTTAAGAAAGTAATTCATAAATACTTTAATGACTAGATTGTGTAATTAATTTTTTATCATATTTGACTAAATTATCTCAGTCAACTTTCCATTATATATATCATGCATCTATATATATAAGCCAACCAAACACTCTTATAAGTATATTCAAAGAAAGATACTCACTCAGATATTCTTTTCTTTAAATGTACTACAATATGCCTAGAAAGACGATTCCCATGACGCTTATTGAGGCAGATAAAAAACATGAAATTGATGAACAATTAGCATATCTTTGCAAGAAAGCAAAGAAATTATCCATTTTATGTGATGTAAAAGTTTGTATAATTTCTTTTACTCCTAGGGAAACTGATGCTTTTATTTGGCCATACTTAACGTAGGCTACTGACATCGTAAGGGACTATTTAGAGAAACCACTCAATGAAAATATTGAAAAAGAAATTGATGCAATCGACATAAATGCTAAAGAAGAGAATGAAGGGTGTCCTTATTTAGAGAAACAACTCAATGAAATATTGAAAGTGAAATCGGTTCGATCGACATCAATATTGAAGAAGAGAATGAAGGGCGTTAATTAGGATGTTGATTGAGCATGTAATGCTTTTTGTTTTTTCTGTCACCTATTTTGTCATCTTTTCTTTAATAGCAATTCCTAGTTATAAGTTTGTTTCTCATGGTTCATCTATTTATATTATTCATGTCATTTCAATGATACATAAAGGATAATTTTCACTTAGTCTAGACAACATAGTTATATGTATCCTTGTAACTTTTCAACAATTTTTTTTTATGTTTCCTTTTTTACTTTTCAGCAAAAAGCCAAGATATATGTCCAAACTTTGATGAACTGAGTTACTTGCTATATGCAGGGGCGGAGCCACGTAGGCTCCAGTGTGTCCAATTGGACACCCTTCGTCGAAAAATTATATAATATATACACGTAAAATTTTGACTTTATATTGGTATATATAGAATTTGGACCCCCTGAAACAACAAAGTGATGCGCATGGAGTTGGCAATAGCCTGTGCTATCCTACTTTTTGTCCCGGTTCGATTCCCCGCAGGGTTGTTTTCTTTTTTCTGTAATTATTTTGACTTCTTGAATTCAATAAGTAAATAAACATGCGTAATTTTAACATAAAAGTTCAATAGCTTGGTGGTTAATAGTATCATGAAGGTCTCCAAGACCCAAGTTCGAATCCCTCCTCTACTAACTATTTTTTTCAATTAATTTTCCTTATGGAATAAGATTTCCTTAAATTTTAATACTTTTTCCTTATGGAATAAGGTTTTCTTTCTCTATAAATAGGAGACTCATTTACCCAAATATCACAATATTATTAAGAATAGAATCTCAATAATTCTCTCTCTGTTTTTTCTTCTCGTTCTCTTATTTTATAACAAAAATAACCAACTTAATATTTTAGTTTCAAGTTTCAATAGACATGAGGAATTATTATAATAGAGTACCAAAAAAAAGTTCGACTTCTCTAAGTCAACCAAATAAAGAAACAACGGTAGATCAATTAGAGATGTTTCACATTCTTCTAAAAAACAAAGCATTGATTTAAATACTCTAAAAATGACTTGCAAAATTGAATGGATGATGAGTTTTTAGACGGTTGTATAGTGCCTTATGTAGAAAAGAAAGTATTTCGTACTATTTCTAATGAGTCTATTATAAAAACGTTTCAGGATATGAAACCTCGTCGAGTACAATTGTAATAATATATTTAAATTATGTTTTCAATAGTAGTTTATTTTCTTTATGTTAGTTTTGAATTATACACTTGTAATTTTATTAAAAATATTCCTATATTTAATTAAATATTGCTTAACTTGATTATTTATTTTGGTAATTTAAATCGTTGTTTTTTTAAAAAAAAATTACTATTAAAAGTTTGGACACCCTTCATTAAATTCCTGGCTACGCCATTGGCTATATGTATAGGTAAGAGATAGTAGTTACTTTATGAAATTAGTCAAGATGCGCATAAATTAAACCAAATTCTATGATTATCAAAGAAAACCCTTAATAATTATTTAAAATTTGGGATTTTGATCCAACGTATATATTTGCACGATGAATAGTAATAGCATCCGGCTTAAAGCATATATTAATTAATTTGTACTAGTAAACTTCGATAAAAATTAATTTGCAAAATTGTATAATTTAGACTTCTAATCTATCAGGTCTAACCATAGATATGTGAAAAAGTCCTATTTCAGTCTTAATCATTTACAGAGCTTTAACCTAAAGTACATTATTTAATTTGAAGTCATAGTCTAAAGTCCATAAGTAATTATGCTTATTTGTTGCATTAAAGAAGTCTATAAAATTCTATGGCAGCTTAGCACCTTTGATCAAAGAGATTCAAACGACACTTCAAGGTATGGATTGGTCTGTCAACCATTGTTATAGAGAGGGAAATTAGGTCGTTGATAAACTACCCACCCAGAGCTTTCAAAACGATATGATATACTTATACAGTGATTATCTCCCTTAATAAGTGGGAGGCCCTTTGAAAATGGACAGAAGAAAAAATCCTAGCTTTTGAGTTAGGACAAAAAAACACCTTGAGCTTACTCACGATGATGTGGTTAACGTGTTTATTTTTGGTGTTTTACACCATATACTTAAAAATATTAAAGTGGGGATCTCTTATGTTAGTGTATATCCTATATTCCCCTATAAAGTTAAGCCTAATGCCAATTGTAATTTATTGGTTCTAACTGTATAAAGTTATGGGCATGTCCATAATTTTATATTTTTTCTTGAAGAGATTAGGCAACATATCTCTCCCGCTCATGTAGTTTGTTATGTTTGATTATTATACAAGGTAGGAGTAATGTCTAACCCCCCACAACTCCCACCCCACAGTAAAGGTGGTTTTGTTTTAGTAAATACAAAATAAAATAAAATAAGTAATTATGAATTTTCTTTTATCAACATATTTTGATATGTATTTCCATTCATCTCATATTGGTCCTCCACCTAATGATAATGGTAAAAATATCAATGTATAACAAAGGGTAAACTTAAGCGATTCTGTATATAGGACATTGCAAATTTAGATCCTTTTCTATCAACTCATTAGTTAAATTATAATGAAGTTGCATCTATAGATTTTTATTCCTCAAATAGGTATTAAATTATAACAACCCGCATGGTCTCTTATTTCAAAAATATCATGTTAGACCGTTCAAGGCCAACATCAAGCCAGATAGCTCATCAACATGCCGATAGATTAAATAAACACATGCCAGCTCAATGACAAACTAGAAATTAAACATATGCCAGCTCAAAGGCAAATCACAGTCAGGAGATCCATAGATAGAATTCCCATATGATTGGGCTAACAACCTCGAAGGTCAATCTTCCTCTAGAGTTACACAGATGCTCGAACGTGTTTTGTTTGGATCTATAATGGATGTTTATCATTAGGAATAACATAGCTTTCCAATGTAGTCCCAAATAAAAAATATGAGCAATTATTATGGCTTATTAGCCAGAAATTTTCAAAATCATCATCTCATAAGTAGAGGCATAGATCAAATTGTTGCTCAAGTTTACAGACCATGTTTAAAACCATTAAGTCATGTTTCAAGTCAATAGCTCGTTCGTAGAGTAAAAGCATACTCTATATTGTTTAGAATGTAAATGATTTAACAAAATAAATTTAAATTGGCATCTTTTGATTATTTTTGCAGTTTTCCTAGATATGTCACGAAAGAGTTTTCTAAACTATTATTAATTCCCTAGAATTAGTCCCTCTTTAGGATCTCGTATGTGGAATTATCTTCTCTGTGCTAACACTTAAATTACTTAATATCTAATACATCTTCATTATATAAACACATCCTTCGAGAAGTCTGAAAAATTACCATGTTTTGTTTGCTCTGCCTTTCCTGTTGAATTATTATTGGAAATAATTAAAATTCTCCATCCTAGGTGTCAGATCTCTGAATCTGTATGGAAGGGAAATTGATAGACACGGTGTAAAAGAAGGTTTGATTAATTAGGGATGTACACTTGGCTAAGCATATGTAGCACACCATGCATGTTCATTTATTGTAGAACATGGATGACGGAGGAGAGATTTTGTGTTCTATTTTTGATTGTTTTAAAGAGAGAAAAGTGAGAGGTTTCATCTATTGGGGGATAGATGTTGATGCCTCTCAAGAATGTCATAGTTGGAAATGACAACTCTTGTGAAGGAGTGTGTAGCAAAGCAATGTATTTTTTTAAAGTCGGGGTATTTGTGTAATTTAACTTTTAAATTAGGAACTTCCTGCTTTAAAAGTAGTATAGTTATTGGATATTCTTAAATGATTTTTTTTTAGTAAGTTACCTCTTATTAAACCCGAAACGTTGTGCATATATTTTATCATTGGATTTGATAGATCTGGACATATCCGTTATGGAAGTATGATTATTAAATATCCAACTTCATGATTGACTTTTAGGATTTTGACTACATATCTTAAGAAAGTAATTCATAAATACTTTAATGACTAGATTGTGTAATTAAGTTATTATCATATTTGACTAAATTATCTCAGTCAACTTTCCATTATATCTATCATGCATCTGTATATATAAGCCAACCAAACACTCTTATAAGTATATTCAAAGAAAGATACTCACTCAGATATTCTTTTCTTTAAATGTACTACAATATGCCTAGAAAGACGATTCCCATGACGCTTATTGAGGCAGATAAAAAACATGAAATTGATGAACAATTAGCATATCTTTGCAATAAAGCAAAGAAATTATCCATTTTATGTGATGTAAAAGTTTGTATAATGTCTTTTACTCCTAGGGAAACTGATGCTTTTGTTTGGCCATACTTAACGTAGGCTACTGACATCGTAAGAGACTATCTAGAGAAACCACTCAATGAAAATATTGAAAAAGAAATTGATGCAATCGACATAAATGCTAAAGAAGAGAATGAAGGGTGTCCTTATGGAAGGGAAATTGATAGACACGGTGTAAAAGAAGGTTTGATTAATTAGGGATGTACACTTGGCTAAGCATATGTAGCACACCATGCATGTTCATTTATTGTAGAACATGGATGACGGAGGAGAGATTTTGTGTTCTATTTTTGATTGTTTTAAAGAGAGAAAAGTGAGAGGTTTCATCTATTGGGGGATAGATGTTGATGCCTCTCAAGAATGTCATAGTTGGAAATGACAACTCTTGTGAAGGAGTGTGTAGCAAAGCAATGTATTTTTTTAAAGTCGGGGTATTTGTGTAATTTAACTTTTAAATTAGGAACTTCCTTCTTTAAAAGTAGTATAGTTATTGGATATTCTTAAATGATTTTTTTTAGTAAGTTACCTCTTAATAAACCCGACATGTTGTGTATAAATTTGATCATTGGATTTGATAGATCTGGATATATCCCTTATGGAAGTATGATTATCTAATATCCAACTTCAAGATTTAATTTTAGGATTTTGGCTACATATGTTAGGAAAGTAAATCATAAATAACTTAAAGACTAGGTTATGTAATTAATTTATTATCATATTTGACTAGATTATCTCAATCAAATTTCCATTTTATCTGTCATGCATGCATATATATTATCACACTCCGAAGCTACCCCTAGGGCATGGACACGGGACCCAGAATCACGAGTGACCCCAAGCTAACCCTGCTGGCATATCATAAGGATATTTAAAGGTTTTCAACATCAATGACATACTGTGCGGAAGCTAGAAACAGATCATAAAATGAAATGATGCGGAATACCCATTCTAAGTCTGAATAAATATAACTGAGTTTAATGACAACTGAAAGATCAAACTCAACTAAAACTGATTCTAAACTATGTCTCAATAAAAGCCTCTATGACTAGAGATGCTGAGACATGTCCCCAGCTAACTCTAGCAAAACTGAAACATAACATGTCACTTGTCCTCAAAGAATGAGGAATCACCACTGATGCTGCTGAACTGGAGATCGGGAACCGATCTATGATCTGAATGCTGAGGACCTGAACCTACATCATAAGAAGAGGTAGCGCAGAGTATGTGTCAGTACTTGAAAGGTACTGAGCATGCATGATAGAATAAAGCTGAATAAAACATATAACTGAACAAATCGATAAAACAATGATATAATCTCACCATGATAAATATGCTAAACATGCTGAACATGAACTATCTGAATGTAGTGACCAAGTTTATAACATACTGAAACTGAATACTGGACCGTAATTGATAACCTGGTTAATACATTAGAATCTGTATGTGGGACCTACTAATAACCGACATAAAACCACATGAGCTAAATGTAGAGTCCGATGTATACACCACATCGAGAGGACCCAATATGCCTTGCCAAGGGTATAGAGGCAAGGCTGGCGTGATCACTAAGTATAATGCCCACAAAGGAGACTTACCTATGGGGCACGTAGTTCTGGGACTATGAGGGTGACTGACCCTAGTAAAACTCAGTATTTAGCCTACTCCTAATAGAATGTATAAAATACAATATAACTTAAACAAACTAGATAGCTCGAGGTTCTGAAATGCTAACTAAAAATGCAACATTAATGTACTGATAATGAAACATTCTTAACTGAGGCATGTATATCTAATTAATCTGACCTAGCAAGTGTAATTCATTAACTAAACGAATCTACACAACTAGGGTTCATAGTTTCAAGTATGAACTAAGAACCAATTCCACGAAAACATGATAATCTGATTTGGATTAGTCTAACAACTGAATCACAACATAAATTCTGAAATTCTAGAAACCCTAGGTCTAACATGATGTAGAGAATCAAGAATCTGACTGAATTCTAGGGACCTAGTGGAAGAAAGAAATCCACTAGTGAAATCCCGCATATTTGGTGATAAAATTCATGGAGAAATATTTCAATTTCGGGGCTAGAACAGTCGAAACCTTGTTGCGTTCTTGGACTAGGGCTTGGTCAACTCTTTCTCCTTTTCGTTCAACTTGGTGATTTTTTGGAGAATGAGTTGACTAGGGTACGTTCTAATTTAGTTGCTAGGCTAAAACTGACCAAAACTACGTCGTTTAGGGGTCCAACGCATAGGGAAAAGACCAAATGACCCCTGACTTAAAAGGTGTCAAGGGTCACTGACGGACCAGACCGACGGACCGTGGGTGGACCGATGGTCCGTTCTAGTCGGCGATCGTTCGGCAACTGGGAGCTGGAATCTGGGGGTCTCGACCACGGCCTGGACCATGAACCGTGGTCCCACCTACGGTCCGTAGGTCTTGGCGTGGGTCGACCTTTGGAAAACGTTTCAGGGTTTTCTGGGGAGGGGTTGCACGTGGGCAACCACGGACCACCACCTACGGTTCGTGGACCCCTCTACGGTCCGTGGGTGGGAACCGTGGGTTGCACCTGCAACTTCTGGAAATCTGTTCGTTAGTCTGTTTTCGAATACGGGGTGTTACATATATAAGCCAGCCAAACACTCTTATAAGTATATTCAAAGAATGATACTCACTCATATATTCTTTTCTTTTTATATACTATAATATGCCTAGAAAGATAATACCCATGAGACTTATTGAGGCAGATAGAAAACATGAACTTGCTGAACAATTAGCATATATTTGCAAGAAAGAAAAAATATTGTCCATTTTATGTGATGTAGAAGTTTGTATAATTCATTTTACTCCTGGGAAACTGATGCTTTTGTTTGGCCATCCTTAATCGAGGCTAATGGCATCATAAGGGACTATTTAGAGAAACAACTAAATGAAAATATTGAAAAGGAATGGTGAAATCAACATCAATGTTGGAGAAGAGAATGAAGGGTTTCCTTATTTAGAGAAACAACTCAATGAAAATATTAAAACTGAAATTGGTTCGACCGACATCAATCCTGAAGAAGAGAATGAATGGCGTTAATTAGGATGCTGATTGAGCATGTAATGCTTTTTGTTTTTCTGTCACCTATTTTGTCATCTTTCCTTTTAATAGCAATATAATTGCTAGTTATAAGTTGGAGAAAATGTCTGCAATATATCCAAACTTTGACTGAAATTGCTGTAACAATACCAAAGTTTGGAAAAGACCTTTTACCCTACACTATTTAATAGTGTATTTTAAATGTAAATATGTGCCCACGTGGACATCATAAAAATTGCATCATTATAAATAGTAATGTGTCCATGTGGGCACATATATATATATCTTTAAAATACACTATTAAATAGTGCAGGAGGGTAAAAAGGTCCTCCATAAAGTTTGGTATCGTAACAACAATTTTGGTCAAAGTTAGAGTATTTTTGAGACCATTTTCCCTTAAGAGTTTGTTTCTCTTGGTTCTCTTGGTTCATATATTTATATTATTGTTGTCATTTTAATGATATATCCAGGATATTTTTCACTTAGTCTAGACAACATATTTATATGTTTCCTTGTAGGTTTTCAACAAAATTCTATTTTATGTTTCTTTTTTTACTTTTCAGCAAAAAACCAAGATATATGTCCACACTTTGATGAACTGAGTTACTCGCTATATGTATAGGAAAGAGATAGTGGTTACTTTATGAAATTAGTCAAGATGTGCCTAAGTTAAACCAAATTCTATGATTATCAAAGAAAACTCTTAATAATTGTGTAAAATTGGGATTTTGATCCAATGTATATATTTGCACGATGAATAATAATCTCATCCGGTTTAAAGCATATATTAATTAATTTGTAACTACTCTAACATTCGACACAAATTAATTTGCAAAATTGTATAATTTAGACTTCTATTCTATCAGGTCTAACCATAGATAAGTCAGTAGGAAAAAGTTCTACTTCAATATAAATCATTTTTAGAGCATCAGCCTGAAGTACATAATTTAATTTTAAGTCTTAGTCTAAATTTAAAGTAAATAAATAATTATGAATTTTCTTTTATCAAAATATCTTGATATGTAACTTCCATTCATCTCATGTTGGTGCTTTATCTAACGATAATGGTAAAAATACCAAAGTATAACTAAGGGTAAAATTAAGTGATTCGCCATTTCACAATGCAAATTTAGACCTTCTTGTATCAACTCATTAGTTAAGTTATTATGAAGTTACATATGCTTTAAATCCTCCAAAGACCACACAGAAACTCATAGAGAAGCATATGGCAAGATTTTTTTGGGGTTCTACAGATGGTAAGAGGAAATACCATTGGAGTTCATGGAGTAATTTGTGCAAACCTAAATATGAAGGTGGGATAGGCATTAAAGATATCACCCTCACCCTTGCTATCAAGAGATGGTGGAGATTCAGAACTAAAACATCAAGTCTAACTATTGTTCTTTGAAGCATCATGTTGATAAAAAATATGGATTGGTGGAAACTCTCAAGCTTGGAAGAGCCTTGTCTGGGCTAGAAACAATCAAGCTTGGAAGAGTCTTGTCTTAGCAAATTGTGGCATAGAGCTCTTCCTTTTAAGATGTCATTCTTGACATGGAGAGTAATCCATGATACATTACATTTTGATAATGTGGTATCTAAATTTGGCAATAATATTATTTCTAGATGTCTTTGTTGCTGATCCCCAAGAAGTGACAATATTCACCACACCTTCTGCGAAGGTGAAGTTGCTGCCCATATCTAGAAAATTAATGGAGCTCGTCTTGGCATCACTTATTATCCTTGGCCTATTAGAAGTATCATTAAAGAATGGTGGGTGACTGAAGTAAAAAATTGTGTGCATAAGCTTATACTATAGGTTGCTCCAGTGTTAATATGCTGGGAACTTTGACTTCATGGGCTGCATGTAAATTTGGTGACAACAAAAAGTTTTACTACAATAAGATGGAGTACCACATCATATGGAACATTCAATCGATAATCCACGTGGTTTTTCCTATTTGTAAACTGACAAGACCTTGGCCTGTGATAAATATGCAACACAGTAGAAAGGATGCAACGTATTCTTACCATAAAATAGGTGGTTTGGAGTATGCCAGATGTAGGGGTTATAAAATTAAATACCAATGGGAGCTATACTGACAATGAGAACAAGTAGGTTGCTCCACTGTTAATATGCTGGGAACTTTGACTTCATGGGCTGCATGTATATTTGGTGACAACAAAAAGTTTTACTACAATAAGATGGAGTACCACATCATATGGACCATTCAATCGATAATCCACGTGGTTTTTCCTATTTGTAAACTGACAAGACCTTGGCCTGTGATAAATATGCAACATAGTAGAAAGGATGCAACGTATTCTTACCATAAAATAGGTGGTTTGGAGTATGCCAGATGTAGGGGTTATAAAATTAAATACCAATGGGAGCTATACTGAAAATGAGAACAAGGCCAGGATAGGAGGAATCATGCGAGATAGCAATGTGAATTTTATCATGACCTTCTCACTACCGGTCTAGTGCACTAGCAATAACTTCACTGAAGCTGCCACAGTGGAGTTTGGAATCCAATGGTGCATTTCTAATGACTTCAACAATATACACATATTGAACTTGACTCCATGGTGATTGCTAACATGTTCATCAGTAAATCACAACAAATATCAAGATGAAACCTACCATCTAGGAAACCACCAAAGTTCATAGCAACGTTAATGCTCGTATATCCCACTGCTTTGGAGAAGAAAATAGTGTGGCAGACCACTTAGCCATACTAGTTTCTACTAGTTGATCTGGAACCTTCTATCTCTCCTATCACCAACTGCCTAGCGAGATGGTTTAATTCTACTAGACAAATAGGAACTCCCTTCAATGAGTAGGAGATACGAAAATACTATTTTTTTTTTGTAAATTAGTATGACTCTTGATTAGGATGAGAAAATCTTGTATAGGTTAGTCTTTCTCATCAATTTTGTTTGTTGTTACTGTTAGTACTAGTTCCGTTGGTAGTTAGAGGTAAGGTCCATGTCCCCCTCTAACCTCTTGTAAGACCTCCTCCTCCTCAAAAGAAACAAAAGGGTCTCTCAATAATTGAGCTTTCCGAGGCCTCAAACACTCAGAAAACCAACTCTCAAAAACCTAAAAGCAGGGGTAAAAATGATCAGAAGCATATTTCTAAGAAGCAGGTGAATATCCGCTCAAAGTTGGCATCACTGTCTCAAGACCACAACCCTTCTTCGCGTGTTCTCCCAATTATAGCTCCAAGAGCTTTGAACAGGCTCAAGGATGGGGAACGCAAAATATTGGATGAGTGTCTACATTCTACATATAGGGTTATGAGTGAATACCCAGAAATATGGAGAACAATCAAATTCCACAAGCTGGAACAATTCACAAGAGTTAACGAAACCATACATACCCAAGTGGGTACGAGAGTTCTATTATACCTGTGTAAAGGCATTACCAAAAAAGAGGAAATGGATTGTCTAGAAGACAATGGATAAAATACAACTCCGAGGAATGATGGTGCAGTGTCATAACACTGTTATTAATGAAGCACTGGTACCCAAGACATTCTGATTGATGAATATTAGACTCGAATGGCCACACCTTTGGATCAGTTCAAAGTGTGGTTGGCCCCTCTAATATCCGACTAGTGTTGCACCTTCCTCTTCTGTACATGAGGTCGCTGTAGATGTGGATACAGATGATGAAGAGTTGTTTGAGGAGAGCGATGAGAAGGGGGTGAGAAAAGACAAACATGGGATTGCTGAGACCCTGATAGAGATGTACGAGTCCGAGGAGGTCATCATTCAGGCTGCACTAGAGAGGTCTCTCCGAGAGACTTCAATTGTTGGGTACAGTGGAGTCACTCCAAACTCTCCCACACATCCCAATTCTGAGCTGGGCATTAATGCCCTAGCCTAGCCTTCCTTGTCACCTCTCGTGATCCTATTGCCGGGCATAGATGTCCCACTTAAGACTTCTCAATCAGATACTCCAGATGAGAGTGCTCCATGGGCATAGCCTTGCTAGGGTATCCTAAATCTTAGCCTCACATTATTACATTTATTTTGCATTGAGGACACTATTTTTCGTTTTTGGTGGGGTGAGGGCCTTCGTTCTAATATTCCCCATCTGCTTGTATTTTGAATTTTTGTAGTTAATGTTTTGTCTATAATAGAGTGCTTCTGTTTTGGGAAAATGTATCTCTTTAATTTTCATTCTCTCTTGATCAATGCAACAACCCCTCATGAGGTCAAATCGTGAAATGTTTGATGTTTTCATTGATAACAATTTGAGAATCGATTTTGTTCAATATCTATGTCTTAAATAGTACTCATGATGAGCATGATGCGTAGTGTTGGTGTTGCGAGAGCAGAATCGATGTGGTTATAACTTTTGAGCGATCTCGTTGAATCTTATGTGGACTAGCTACGTTTGGATGTGAGCCTTACAATGAACATCATACATATGTTTTTGATCTTTTCAGGATGTGCTAGATGAGTGTATTTTGAAGTGACATGTATGGTGAGGTTTACTTGAAAACATGCATCTGGAGTCCTAGAATTTTTCTTGTTTGGCCAATTGGTTGAGTCTTGGTGAATGTTGGGCATGATCGTGGGCGAAAATTCAATAGCGGGTCAAATTTACCATAATGCCTATTCTGATTACCTTGTGAGGGTGTGAATCCATGTTGGAACCAATTGAGCCTAACCTATTTGTTGACAACCAAAATAACTGTTAGTTTACAGAGAAGGAAGAACATAACAATCTGATTTTGTTTTGTTATTGAACAAGTGGGAGCATTAGTTTGATAAGAGGTATGCAAATGCTAAATCTTATAAGAGATTTTGAGATGTAGAAGAAGAATGAAACTGAAACCATCAAAGATTACTCTAAAAGGCTCTTGAACATAGCAAACAGGGTAAGATTTCTTGGTTCCGTGTTTGATGATTCGCGTATTGTTGAAAAGATTCTGGTAACTGTGCCAAAAAGATTTGAAGCAACCGTAACTACTTTGGAAAATACTAAGGATCTGTCCAAAATCACCTTCACAGAGTTATTGAATGCTTTGTAGGCTCAAGAACAACGAAGAGTCATGAGAGAAGAAGGAAATATCGAGGGAGCATTGTTTGCCAAGCCTCAAGATGGAGACAAAAACAAAAAGAAGAAGAACAAGAAAGAATGGTGAAGGCATTTCAGCAAGTACTACCAAAGGAAAAACTGGACACTCAAAGAAAAGTTATCCTCCTTCTAAGCATTGTAACAAGAAAGGTCATCCATCATATAAATATTGGAGAAGGCCTGATGCTAGATGAACTAAATGCAATCAACATGGGCATGAATATGTCATTTGCAAGAACAATGGTCAACAACAAGAAGCAGAGGCTCAAATTGTTGATGGTGAGGAGGAAGATCAAATCTTTGTTGCTACATGTTTTTCAAGTAGATCATCGGGCAAGTGTTGGCTAATTGATAGTGGATGCACTAATCATATGACAATGCCATGTCTCTCTTCAAGGAATTGAAGCCCACGACCATTACTAAAGTTAGAATAGGTAATGGAGACCATCTTCCTGTATGAGGGAAAGGAACCATTGCTATTCCAAGTCATTCAGGTACTAAAACATTTTCTGATGTGCTTTATGTACCTCACATAGATCAAAACTTTCTTAGTGTTAGTCAATTGATGGAAAAAGGCTACAAATTAAATTGTGAAGATAATCATTGCTTGATCAAGGATGCTTCAGATCAAGAAATGTTTAAAGTAAGAATGAGAGGCAAAAGTTTCTCATTAGATCCATTTGAGGAGGAGCATGTTGTTTTTTCAGCCAAAGAATGTGTTGCAGAAGTATGGCACAAAAGACTCAGACACTATCACTATGAAGGATTGGTTAAAATGCAAAAAATGAAAATAGTTAAGAACGTGCCTATTTTAGAAGTAAATTCTTCAAATTGTCTTTCATGTCAATATGGAAAACAAAATAGACTTCCATTTCCAAAGACAACTTGGAGAGCCTTTAACAAATTGCAACTAATCCATACTGATATATCAGGACCTCAAAGGACTTCTTACTAAAAGGTAGTATTTACTATAACATTTTTGTAGATGATCTAACCCGCAGGTGTTGGATTTATTTTTTGAAGCATAAGTCAGAGGCTGCTAGTGTCTCTCGGAAGTTCAAAGCAAAAGTAGAAAATGAAGCTAACTTTAAAATTTAGTCCGTAAGAACAGATAATGGAAGGGAATACACTTCTTACCAATTCAACATGTTATGTGAGGAAGCAGGGATTCATCATCAACTTACTACTCCCTATACTCCACAAGAAAATGGAGTAAGCGAGAGAAGGAACAAATACATTATGGAGATGACCATATGGATGTTGCCTGAGAAAAAACTTGCCAAAGAAATTTTGGGCAGAGGCAGCAAATACATCAGTTTTTCTTCAAAATAGGCTTCCCATAAAGGCAGTGAAAGACCGAACTCTTTTGTCTTCAGGTTGATCAACAAGCTCCCAAGTCATGGTCTTCTCAATCATAAAGCAAGACTTGTAGTTAAGGGGTATGCTCAAATTTTTGGTGTAGATTATTTTGATACATTTTCACTAGTAGCTAGGCTTGACACGATCAGGTTACTTTTTGCTCTTACTGCACAATTGGGCTGGAAAGTGTATCAAATGGATGTCAAATCAACATTCCTTAATGGCTTTCTTCAAGTAGAAATTTATGTGGAGCAACCTGAAGGCTTTGTGGAGAAAGGAAAGGAGGAAATAGTTTATAGGCTAAGAAAGGAACTTTATGGACTTAAACAGGTACCAAGGGCCTGGTATGGTCGAATAGATGGTCATTTACTTAGCTTAGTCTTTGAAAAGAGTCTATTAAAATCTACTCTTTATGTTTAACATCATGGCATTGATATTCTTGTTGTTTCTATATATGTGGATGATGTACTAGTTACAGGAAGGAAAACAAGGCATATCGAGTATATCAAGCAAGAAATGATGCAAGCCTTCGAGATGACTGATCTTGGTCTAATGTCTTATTTTCTTGGTATGGAAATCAAGCAGGGTGTAATAGCCCGTATCCTAGACAGACCAAAATGCAGATTTCAGAAGTTGCAGGTACCACCGACGAGCACCACCCATGAACCGTAGGGTGACCCACAGACCCTGGGTAGGGTCCGTGGTTGGTCACCTGCATCCATTTCCCCAGAAACTCAGAGTTGGCAAGAAAGGAAAGCTCAGTCCTAGATATGGAGGCCTTTACAGGATCTTGAAATGAGTTGGTAAAGTGGCTTATGAGCTAGAGTTGCCACAGAACTAGCAGCAGTGCATCTGGTTTTTCACATTTCGTTGTTGAAGAAGTGTGTGTGTGATTAAGCATCTATAGTACCATTGGAAAGTGTGTCTGTGAAGGATAGTCTCACTTATGAGGATGTGCCAGTTGAAATTCTTGATCGTCAAGTTGGAAAGTTGAGAAACAAAGAAGTTGCTTTAGTTAAGGTTTTGTGGAGAAGTCATCCCGTAGAGGGAGCTACTTGGGAAGCATACGCAGCCATGAAGGCCAGGTACCCTCATCTATTTCCTTCTGAATCCATTCCAGCTTGAGGTAATAGTTCCTCTCCAATTTTTTCAGTCATTCATGCATAGATTCAGTCTTAGTATCATGTTCCTTCAGTTATACTTGCATTTTTAGCGTATTTGCATGTTCGTAAAACTTAGTTCAATCAGATTTCAGTTTCCATTACCTAGTGGTAGGGTTCGCAGCTCTTTCCCTCTCTTTTCAACTAGTTTCGTCTTCATTCAAGGTTGAATGTTCCCAAAGGGGAGATAATGTAACACACTATATCCTAGACATACCAGAATACAAATTTCCGAAGGTGCAGGTCCCATCGACGGGCACCACCCACAGACCATGGGTAGGGTCTGTGGTTGGTCACCTGCAATCCTTCCCAGATACTAAGATGAAATTTGTAATAGGGTCGACCTATACCAGGATCTACGAACCGTAGGTGGGTCCATGATCCGTAGTCCTGGCCGTGGTTTAGACCCACATATTCAACCTCTCTGAAGAGCAGTCGACGGTTGACAGGAAGGACTATAGGTCCATCGATGGTCCGTCGATTAGTCCGTCGGCTGGCCCCGACAAATTCTAAGTCAGGGTCATTTTGGTCTTTTCCTATACATTGGACCCCTAAACTATGCGTTTTAGTCAGTTTTAGCCTAGTAACTTAATTAGAACTTACTCTAGTCAACTCATTCTCTAAAAAACTAATTAAGTTGAACAAAAATAAGAAGAAAGAGTCGACCAAGCCCTCTCGAAGAATGCATTGAGTTTTCTTTAGTTCCAGCCTCGAAATCGAAAGATTTTTACGTGAATTTTGTCACCATGTATGTGAGATTTCACTAGTGGTTCCTCTCACCCATTAGGTACCTAGAATTCAGTCAGATTCTTGATTCTGTACATCATGCTTAGACCTAGGGTTTCTAGAATTTCAAATTTATGTTGTGATTCAACTATGAGATTAATCCACATCAGATTATTATGTTTTTGTGGAATTATTGCTTAGGTCTTGAATGAAACTCAAAATCCTAGTTGTATAGATTCGTTTAGTTCATGAATTACACTTACTAGGTCAGTTATTTCAGATATACATGCCTTAGTTAAGAATGTTTCATTATCAATATATTAATGTTTCATTTTCAGTTAGCATGTCAGTATTTTGAGCTATTCAGTATTACAGAACTTCAATTATAATATGTTATTTACATAATCAGTCGGGAGTAGGCTTAATACCGAGTGGACTAAGGGTCAATCACCCTCATAGTCCCAAAACTACGTTCCCCCGTAGGTTAAGTCCCCTCTGTAGGCATCCATTTAGTGATCACACCAGTCATGCCTTTATACCCTTGGCAAGGTATATTGGGTCCTCTCGATGGGGCGATACATCGTACTCCATGGATAGCTCTCGTGGTTTAAGGTCGATAAACAGTAGCTCCTACAGTCAGATTCTAGTGCATTGATCAGGTTATCAGTTATAGTTCAGTATTCCATCTCAGCATGTTTATACTTGGTCATTGCATTCAGTTAACTCAGTATTTAGTGTATTTTAGTATATCTATCATGTTCAGATTATATCATTGCTTTTATTGCTTTGTTCAGTTATATATTTTACTCAGCTTTATCCTATACTGCAGCTCAGTACCTTTCAAGTATTGACACATACTCTGTGCTACATCTTCTCGTGATGTAGGTTCAGGTCCTCCGCATTTAGATCACGCATAGATCGATTCCCGATCTCCAGTTCAGCAGCATCAGTGGCGAGTCCTCATTCTTCGAGGACGATTGACATGTTTCTTTCTATTTCCAGTCTTTCCGTTTCAGTTTTGCTTGAGTTAGCTGGGGCATATCCCAATCCCTCTAATTAGTAGAGGCTTTAATTCAGACATAGTTTAGATTTAGTTTTAGTTGAGTTTGATCTTTTAGTTGTTATTGAGCTCTCAGTTTTATATAAATTCAGACTTAGAATGGGTATTCCCAATCAGTTCTCTTTATATCATATTTAATCTTCCGCACAGTATTTCTATGTTCAGTGAATATTTAAGTATGCTTGTAATATGCCAGCAGGGTTAGCTTGGGGTCACTCATGATCCTAAGTCCTGTGTTTACGTCAAGGAGGTAGCCTCAGGGCGTGACACAGGGAAAAGATGAATTTTTCATTTGCCAGAAGAAATATGCTAAGGAAATTTTCAAGAAGTTAAACATGGAAGATTGCAAGGATATGATTACTCCTATGAACAAAAAGAGAAACTAAGCAAGAATGATGGAGCAGAGAAAGTGGAGGAAACGTACTTTAGAGGCTTAGTCGGTTGTTTGATGTATCTCACAGCTACAAGACCCAATAGTTTGTACATGGTAAGCATTCTATCAGGGTTCATGCATTGTGCTAGTGAGGTGCATCTAAAAGCAGCAAAACGAGTTGTTAGATACATAAAAAGGTACCATTAATTATGGTGTCAAGTTTAAAAAAAAAAGATCTGAAACTACTTGGGTATTCTGATATTGATTGGGTTGGATCCACAGATTAGATGAAGAGCACATCTGGATATTGTTTTAGTCTTGGCTCAGGAATGTTTTTGTGGTGCTCAAAGAAGCAGGACATTATGGATCAATCCACTGCAGAGGCAGAATTTGTGGCTGCAACAGTAGCAGTGAATCAAGCATTGTGATCGAGAATTTTTTTTGTTCATCTGCACATGAATGAGAAAAAGGGAACTGAAGTATTTGTGGACAACCAATCTGCGATAGCAATTTCTCATAATCCTGTATTTCATGAGAAAATAAAACACTTCAACATCAAGCTTTTCTTCTTGAGGGAAGTGCAAATAATGGTGACCTGATTCTGCTCTATTGCAAAATTGAAGAGCAGCTGGCTGATATCTTCACCAAACCATTATCAAGCAATAAATTTCAACTTCTCAGGCAAAAACTTGGATTTTGTAGCTTTTAAAGCAATGAGGAGTGTTAGAAATATGCATAAGATCTGTAGCAGTCCAAGTTCTCTGTATTGTAGGGTAGTTATTTACTGCTTAGCAGTTAATTAATTTATATCTTATCCCTAGTTAGTTTCTAATCTTATCCTTAGGAGTTGGTTGGCTTGTAAACTCTATAAATTAATATGTTTTATAACGAAGTAAGTAGTTTTGCTTTCAAAAATATTTTCTTTATTATAAAACAGATTAATATATAGAGTTTACCAGCCAATCAACTCCTAAGGATAAGATTATAAACTAACTAGGGATAATATAGAAGCTAATTAATAGCTAAGCGGTAAATAACTACCCTACAATACAGAGAACTTGGATTTCCGCAGTTCTTATGCATATTTCTAACAAGAACCTCTTGAACCAAAACTATCCCTACCTTCTCACAAAAGAATCATTTTTGTAGCATTGTGATGTTTGAATATCCAACTTCAGGATAAACAAGAGCCAAGTGAAGGAAAAATAAGAAGAAATGTATCCCAAATATGAAAGTTTTACAAAAAAAGGAACCCCTCCTTATAAAAAAAAATGTGTGTGTATTTGTCATCAACTTAAGAATAGTCTAGAAAAATGAAAATGAAAATGAGAAGTAATTGAAACAAAAGGGAGTTCCAAATAAATTGAGTGGAAAGTAAAGGTTTGAGTTCTCAAATGAGAAAGAAGGAAAAGAACTTGAGAAGAGGTGATGATGATTGCAACAGTGCTTTTAGAAGGTTGTAAGTCACTTATCGAAATTGACCATGCCTTAACCCTCAGCCCCAGTAAAAGCCTTAAAGACCCTTAAGATATTACTTGAACCAAGTTGTTTGATGATTGGAAAATATAGGAAAAGCTAAGGGACAAAGCGTGCATATATTTTTATTTTGAGAGAGTGGGAGTTGCATTGATTCGTATTACTTTTGTTGATTTGATTTGTGAGAGAAAGGAATCATTCTTGATGTGAGGGAACTTGAATACATTTATTGAAACATGTTCTTGTATTAGACAAGAAGTTAAAGTAAGTATGAGTTTGTTTTAAGACTAGCTAGTCATCATTTGAATTTTTTGATCATAATTTAGGGTAACATGCTATATTGGGAGTAGTTTTGTGATGGCGCTTGCATGTTAACTCTAATTGAATACTGTTGTAGGCACCCTTTTTGAGCTTATTGTGCTCTTGATTTACTTGGGGACAAGCAAAAGTTTAAGTTGGGTGTTGATGAGTGGAAGATTTGCACTCATTTAATGTCCATTAGCTCAATAATTGGAGTCCTCAATGCCTAACTTTGCCATTTTCTAATCAAATATTGATGATTTGCACCTATGAAGGAAATTGGAGAAGCCATGGACTAAAGCTTGAAAGAATGGCCAGAAATGCAAAAGAAGGGCAAAACGAACATTGTTGATCATCGAGCACACAGGGCGAATCGTCGACTAAGCAGGACCTCGCACAATCTTATAATGCTTAACACTTTTGTCTACCAAAGAGGGTTGGCGAATTCTAGTAAAAAGGGCTATACGCCGAATGAGAAAGGCGAGCCTGAAGAACATCGCCAAATCTGATATTGTGCAAGAAAAAGATTTAGTGCTCGAATGGCGAACTAAGGTGGTATTCGGCAATGTGCCAAACGTTAAAGGCGGACTCACTCGAGTTCGCCGACAGAGGTTCAACCAACTAATGCGTACAACATCATAAAGGTGAACTGAGGAACGAAGGGTGATTCACCAAGTGAGTTAGGCGAGCCCGACAAATGTTGCCGAGTTGGTCGCGAAGTAGATTTTTGGGCCAAATTTTGGGAAAATATAAATAGCCCAAATGATAGAGTTGTAAAGATTTTGAACGTAGAGTTGAACAACTGAGTTGAGGATAAATTTTTGAGTGAGAACACTATACTTTTTAGAACATTTTTTCTAGTCTTCTATGGGTTTAACAATTTAAATCTTGAATTCGATAAATTGAAGTAAAATTTAAAGTGGGTTTACTCTTAATTGCTTGATTACAAGTTACCCATGGTTGCTCTCATGGAAGGTATACTTTCTTTACTCTTTGTGATGTGTGGTTAAAACCCCAAGATCTAGGGGTGCTCTAATGTGGTTTGGTGTTAATTTAATATAGTGAGTATTGTGCTATGCTTTATTTTGTTGTTATTCATGCATGTATTTGGTCTAATCATCATGGGGTTAACTTAAGGGTTAAGGTTGAAAACTTAATTCCTACTTCCGATCTCCAGTTGATACTCGAAAGAGATTAATTGGAATGGGTAATTAGTTTCAATACTAGCAATTTAGGTTTGATATCCTTGACTTTCTCGAAAGAGAGGTTATGAGTCGGGTCTATTTTCCCTATTCTTGAAAGATGGAGTAGAGTAATCTATTGGGTTGTTAAGAAATGGCATTAGATGAGACCGAAAGAAGATTCTAGGCGTAGATGTTTTAAGATCAAAACACGATTTGGGTCATTGAAGATGACTTAGCCTATTCATGTATGCACATCGCTATAGAGAAGCGCATATACTTCTATATGACAATGATATCCAATCCCTGCACCCCTAGAATGCTTGTTAATTCTTGATTTGGTCTAAATCTTAGTTTAATTGCTATAATTGATAACAAAATCTTTATATTAAGTTGGTGGTACCATCCACCCAATTGTTCTTAATATTCCAAATAGTCTAATTTTAAATCCCTATCTCTCTATAAGAATTCTCTATGATACACCATTTCATGTGGGATTCGACCCCAACACTTTGTTGGGTTTTTACTAACTACGACCGATCACCTATTAAATTGGTTTTGAAGGGTGGTTTGAGTGTTATCAATACCCAACAATCAACCTAATAAACAAGACATCTAGCTAGAAATCGAATACTCTTTTCATCCCAACCGAACCTCCTCAAACTATAACCTGCACAACAATCAACCCAACCTAACAATTTTATAATACATTGTTCACAAGGTTCAATAATCACAATTCAATAGTATCAATTCAACAACTAAACAAACAAGTAAGTCAATCTCAATGCCAGGTAGATCAAAATACGCAACAAGTGTATCAATGACAATTAACAAGTAAGTCACACATAAGCATTAAAATATGTCAAATAACAGTAACATATCTCTCACCAAAACAATTTCCCATCAACACAATATCACTAGCCGGAACCATTTCTCATCAGCTTTATATCAAATCACTAGCCGAGAATGACCTCATCCTCACAAAACTTGCTGGAAATGACCTCGACATAATAGCACTTGCTGGAAATGACCTCGGCATCATAAACATCACGTGTCTCATCACAGTGTCCAACAATCAACGCACAAAAGCAATATCCAACCACATGGAAGAGACAATAACTTATGTCATTCAAGTCCACATTCATGCTAGCAAGCATTTCATCAATCAATAAATAAGGGTAATGACAAGGCAATTCACATCATCATGTTAATCACATAGCCTTTTCAATTTCAACCCCTTTTTATTCATTAAGATTTATCCAGTAGACAGTTAACCCTTCACCTCATTCACATTACTCCCCAACACATAAACAATGAAGGGAATACATGAATTCTACTAGAATACAAGGTTTAAGAGATCACTTGCCTAAAATCAATGAATAAATCACTCCATGAATTGAGTCTTCCCCATCCGAATCACCTCTGAAGCTACACAATCTATATACAACCAAGTATTCACAATTAATTTCTAGAAGCAATCATACCCACATCAATTTCCTTGAAAAATTGGTCAAACAACTTAAAACCCGATTTCAAAAAGAAGGTTTGAATCCGAAACTTGATATTTGAGAACATTACTTAGGCTTTAGGAACTCATTGGTGAAAACCATTTTGAAAAATGACATAGGGTCAGTTCATAAACTCACTTTTACTTCAAAACTCAAGTTCATGAAGAACCCCCAATTTATCAACCCAAAATCCATATTTGAACTCATGAACTCAATAATAATAATATGTAATTGAAGATTTAGAGTTAAGAAATGTTATCTAACTATTTTATCTTGAAAAATATGATTGAAATTGCCTCCACCGAGTTCTCAAAGATCCAAAATGAAAATGGGGAAGAAATCCTGAAATTTGGTTTTATCACTACCAACTCTCAAATGCTCATCGTGATCGCGACCTAGAGTCATGAGATCACGATGATCAAGACAGTCAACTCAGTAAAGATGACCATCGCGATTGTGGTTAGACCCACCTGATCGCGACACACCTAAAATTAGTGTTATGTGATCGCGATAGGGAGCCTCGCGATGACCAAAGTGGTCATGAACCAGAACCAGACACTAACAAAAAAACCAAACTCAAAATCATCGAAGGGACCCTCGAGATTCGTTTAAAACCCCGTACAGACAATCACATATGTAAATCAACTATAATCGACATTCGAGACTCAATGGAACCGTCAAAACACGAATACAAGGTCTACTTGACCTGACATCCGTGAAAGCAATAAGAAATTAATTCAACGCCTAAAAAGGCTAAAACAAGCTCGCTACTTCTCAAAAATCAACCAAGACCTCACTTAGGCCTAAAATATTCCCTCGAATCTAACAAAACTATTGGAATTCTAATCCGAGCGTCTGAACCCCGAACGTTGACCGAATTCTACCCAAAGGCTATAAAATCCCACAGTTATAAAACTTAGGACCTCAAATCCTCAAAAAGATTCCGAATCTAAAATGTACAACTTTCACATCTTAGGCCAGGACAAATGGAATCGACGAAATTCTATTCCGACACTCAAAATTCTAAAACACACCTAAACCACTTTTAAGCAACTTAACCTTTCAAGATCACAAACTTACTAAATTCTCAACTTTTAACTCAAAGTTCACAACCAACTTTCAAAACTCAACATAAAAGAATCGAGGTCGATATCGGAAGGGGTTAAATGGTAAATTCACAAAATTTTCCAAAAATTATCAATCAGGTCATTACATTAACATTGGTTTTGCAAACTAAAATGACAAAAGTTATGATGCCTATTATATGTTGTAATGATAATTTTACATATTTGTTTAGGGAGATATATTTATTTTGTCAACTTTTTCCACATCTATACACCACCAAAAATGATCATTAGCGGCATTTAATTAGCGGTAATAGCTTAATTTTGGTAAATATGTATTTTAATTGGCAATTAGCACTCTTTGTAAGCAAGTGTCCCTTATAAAGTCTATATCGATATTGTATCAAATTACAATTAACTAATGCAGATAAAGACTTTAGCACTCTTTGTTAATTTGTATATTAATTACCATTAAAAGTTATTTTTATTGTTAGGGATACACCCACCTCTTTAGCACCTTATATATATAGCTTCATTCAAGTTAAGATTTCTCAAACAAAATATATTTTTCCTTTCACTCCAAATCATCAAGAAACCAGTACTAGAAATAATTACCAAAGCATATATATTGTACTTTATTGAACAATTGATGTTTTTGAAAATGGAAAGATTGATGAAGTAGCAGAAAGTCCAGCGGTAATTTTCACCAAGAGTAATAATATAAGTAAACACCTTTATGTTCTGCATATTTTGTGCTTTGTTTCTTCTTGTGTACTATGATTTTCTAGTCTCAAATTATTACAAATTACACGATAGTAATTAATTAACGATAAATATGTAATCATATATATATATATATATATAAAAGAGAACCCTAGGCCTACCTACGTGGCGCCACCATAAACCAAGATTGCCTATTAATTTATTTATTTCCTAAACTAGTCTACCCCTTTCATGATAAGTTGTGACTTTTATGAAAAGTTGTGAATTNNNTAAAAGGTGTGAATGGAAAATGAAGAGTTGCGACTTTTATGAAGAGTTGTGACTTTTCCGAAGGATTGTAACTTGTCTAAAGAGTTGCGACCTTTTGAATAAGCACAATAAACATTTGTTCACACTAGTCTTTGTTGTCTATAAATATTCGTGTACTTTGAAAAACCCTCTATTTATAAACAACAAAGAGTAGTGTGAACCAATGCTTATTGTGCTTATTCAAAAGGTCACAACTCTTTAGAAGTGTTACAACCCTTCGGAAAAGACACAACCTTTCAGAAAAGTCACAACTTTTCATAAAAGTCACAACTCTTCATAAAATTCATAACTTTTCATAGAAGTCACAACTTTTTATAAAACAATAAAAAATTATTCACACTAGCCTTTGTTGTATATAAACAGAGGGATTTCCTCTCATTTTAAAACAACAAAATTCTGAACTTCTTTTTCTTCTTTTACACAATTAAATATTCATATACTTTGGAAATTCCCTGATTTATAAACAATAAAGGAGAGTGTGAACAAATGCTTATTGTGCCTTATCGGAAAGGTCACAAGTCTTTGGAAAAGTTACAACCCTTCGGAAAAGACACAACCTTTCATAAAAGTCACAACTGTTCATAAAACTCGTAACTCTTCATAAAATTCACAACTTTTCATAAAAGTCACAATTTTTCATAAAAGTCACAACTTTTAATGAAATGAGAAGGCTAGTTTTGGTTTTAATAAATTAAAAGGAAATCATGGTTTGTGGCAACACCACGTAGGCAGTCCTAGGGTTCTCTTTTATATATGATGATATATGATATATGATTATGATGAACCAATTGTTGGTGTAACATACCCAGAAATAAAATAAATTACAGTTTAAATAAAATGAACAAAAATGAATAGACAAATTTTTAGGCTGAGGCGCCGATATCTCGCTCTCTTTAAGGAGATTCAAGCCCACTGTGGCATAATCTACACCGATCCAATAGTAATACTCTTCACTTGTCCCCTCCAGGATACAACAGCCCAACAATGTCGTACAACTCAAGCAACTCCGGATTAGTTGAAGAGTCCAAAGCTCCACAAAAAGAACACCTTCCTTTAACATATAATACTCTCTTCTAGATATAGTGAATATAGTTGAAGACTTAGAATATTATTCTTTGTCTCAACTCTCTCTTTCACTACTACACTAATCTCAATATAAACACAATAAAATACTACTCATCTTTTTCATTCTATATTTTCTTGTACTTCTCTTGTTTCTTCTTATACCCAACACAAGGAAGACCACACTATTTATAGGTGATGAATTCTTACTTGCAATGAATAGGAAGATAGTGGGTAGTAAATTTGCCAAATGAATGGCCCAAATATTACATAAGTTACAAGACATAATGATAGAATAATGGGTGAAATGAAGAGTTGGTTGTTACATAAGTTACTAACAATTAATGACCACTTTCTTCCACTTTTGATGAGAGTAAAGGGAACAAATGCAATGTCCACCAATAGACATAACATGATATATAATGTGACATATAATATGTTTTTATTAATATTAAAATTTCATAGCAACAATCCCCATCTCATTTTAATATTAAGATAAGAGAATTCTTCACAACTTAGTTGAAGGTGACAATTATGCATAATGAAGGTGTGCTCTGCATTGAACCTTCACTTAGTAAAACAATAATCTTTACTCAAGAATCAATAGTGGTCTCAGACTTGAACTATGACTACTTAAGGGAAATAAAGTATCATTGCTTACACAAAATAATCAAGGTGTTGACATAAGCTTTCATAGCCAGCACATTATGGCCTTGTGCTATCCCGGTTTTCATGAGTGTTTTTGAGAACAAGTTCATTCTCATAGAAAGCGGTCCACTTTCACACTCACATATGTGAGATCTGTCATACCCGGAAGCTACACCCAGGACGCGGACACGGAACCTAGGATCACAAGTGACCCCAAGCTAACCCTGAGCTGGCATATCATAAGCATACTAATATAAACTGGAATAAGAAATACTAAACGGAAGCATAAGTCATGAGATAAACTAAAAGTGATCGGGAATACCCATTCTAAGTCTGAATATAAAATCTGAGAGTTTAATGACAATGAAATATCAAACTCCAAGCTAAAACTGAATCTAACTATGTCTGAAATAAATCTCTAACTGACTAGAAGTGTTGGGACGAGCCTGAGCTAAATCTAGCAAAAACTGAAACTAAGACTAAAAGTAGAAAGGAAACATGCTTGTCGTCCTCGGAGAATGAAGACGCACCACTGATGCTGCTGAGTTGAAGATTGGGAACCAATCTATGCGTGATCTGGAAGATGAGGGTCTGAACCTACATCACGAGAAGATGTAGTGCAGAGTATGCATCAGTACTTGAAAGGTACTGAGCATACATGATAGAGTAAAGCTGAACAATAATCACAACTGAACCAAAGCATATATCTGAGCAATGATAAGAGATGAGCATGATACTATAATGAGAATACTGAACATGAACTAACTGAATGCAATTACCAAGTTTATAACATACTGAGACTGAAATCTAAAGGTAACTGATAACATAGTCAATGCAATAGAATCTCACTGGACTGTGGGAGTTACTAATAATCGACATAAAACCACATGAGCTAAATATGGAGTCCGATGTATATGCCCCATCGAGAAGACCCAATATACCCTGCTAGAGGTATAGAGGCATGACTGGCGTGATCACTATGTATAATGCCCACAGAGGGGACTTACCTATGTGGAACGTAGTTTTGGGACTATGAGGTTGACTTACCCTAGTCCACTCGGTATTAAGCTACCCCTAATTGATTATCTAATTAACAATTTATGACTGAATTTCTATAATACTGGATAGCTCAAAATACTAACATGCAAACTGAGAATGCACCATTAATATACTGATAATGAAACATTCGAAAACTGAGGCATGTGTGTATATCTGAAATAACTCACCTATCATTTGTAATTCATGAACTAAAAGAACTACATATCTATGGTTCTGAATTTATTAAAGAATCTACACAAAACTATACTAAATTCATGACAATCTGATTTGGATCATTCTAACAGCTAAAACCCAACAATTTTTAACATTCAAGACACCCTAGGTCTAGGTAATATTTAGGGAATCAAGATTCTGACTGAAATCTAGAGACCTAGTGGACGAAAGGAATCCACTAGTGAAATCCCACATACCTGGTGATGAAATTCACAGAGAAATCTTTCGATTTCGGGGCTGGAACTGATAAAAACTCGTTGCGTTCTTGAACTAGGGCTTGATCGACTTTCTCCTCTGTTTTGCTGTAAGTTTGATTAATTTTTGGTGAATAATTGATTAGGGTAAGTTCTAATTAGTTTACTAGGCTAAAACTAACCAAAACCACGTAGTTTTGGGGTCCACCACATAAGGAAAAGACCAAACGACCCCTGACTTAAAATCTGCTGAAGTCACCGACGGGACTGATAGACGATTCGTGGACAGATTTACGATCTGTCCTGTCAGTCCATTAATCAATTTTAGAGGATTGGTTCTGGGAGGTCCTGAGGGTCTCGACCTATGGACTGATCGACGATTCGTGAACTGATCCACGATCCATCCTGTCAGTCTATCGATTTACTTTACAAGATGGGTTCTGGGAGTGTGTTGTAGGTTGTGAACCACGGACCACCAGAATGGACCGTGGGTTGCCTTACGGTCCGTGGGTGGCAACCGTGGGTTGGACCTGCAACTTCTAAAGAAAAAAAATCTACATTTTTGTAGTTTTAGTATACGGGGTGTTACAAAATCTGTCAAGGGTTCTCCTATAATTTGACAAACCACTCATACGAGATATAGACTTTTATTAAGAATTCAAGACTCAACCTCCACAAATCATTATAGGAAAAATGCACTCACATCATAGCAATTGAATAAAATTAAGAATAGTGCATTTCACAACAACTCATCATATGATTCGTTCTTCCCATTGAACCTGGTTATAGGATCTCTAGTCCCCAGTTGGGTTTCCTCATATATAACTTAGAATTTTTTAGCTTCAATTTCATCCCCTTCGATTTGCTTAAAACTTTTTATCTTGCTAAGGCCTTAGTTTATAAATCTACAAGATTATCACAAATTTTAACACAATTAATATTGATGTTATACGTGTGATCAATATGATCTCATAATATTGTGATTTCTTCTCATGAGTCTGAATTTACCGTTATAATAACAATTTTGTATTCAACCATTATATTGGTGCTATCACAATTAATCAAAATAAAGTGTTTGATATAATAAATCAATTCACTTTTTCATTTGTTGATGCTTTATTATTATTATTTTTTACTTCAACCTCCATAGTAGATAAGCAAGCAATATAATTTGCTTTTCTCACTTCCAACATTTAACACCAAATTTTTCTCATCTAGTTTGCTTGTACCTTCAAAGTACTTTTATTGCAAACACAACATCAAGTCAAGTTGTTAGTCACATAACTCATAATTTTATTAGGCTAGCAAACTTTTTCTTTTTTATTTGTCACAACTTTCTCACAAAATTTAATCAAAAGGAGTTGCAAGACTCACACAACTAACAAAATTGTATTTTATAAAATTTTCAATATTATCTGACTTGACAATGAAAATTTCATCACATGTTTATAATATTTTTTCATTCCAAGAATGAATTTTTTCTCACCCAAAACATTTCAAGTTAAATGGCTACTCAACAGGGCTTTCATAATTTATTTATAACTGTCATGTTAGAACCAAAAGTCATCACATTATAGGCAAATAATAACATGTGATTTATTCCACAATTAATAGGGATAAGACATAAGTACCCCCCTAGACTATGACCGAAATCTCAGAGACGCACCTAAACTTAACCAAGGTCCTATTACCCCCTTGAACTCATTTTTTCCCCGTATTTTTGTGCACCTTTTGTGCTGACATGACACCTTCAACCCCCCAAGTTAGTTGTGTTTGTATACACTCGCCCGCCAAGTGTGTAATTTTATTTTATTTTTAATTAAAAAATTTTTTAATTTAAAAAGTAAAATAAAATATAAAAATTAATTTTTTAAAAAAAAATTTACATTTTAATTTAAAAAAAATATATATTCTCATTTTCTTTATCTTGTATTTAAATTAAGTTAATACACATTAAATGACACTTTTAATTATTTTTTTTGTAAAATACACATAACTTTTTTAAAAATAATTAAAAGTGAAAAAATAATAAATTAATTAAAAAAAAGTTTAAAGTGAAAATAAATATTTTACAAATTAAAAAAATAAAAATATTGAAATATATATAAGTTTTAATATCAATAAAAATGTGTACTAACTAATTATAAAGCTACCAATCAAAAAATGACATGGGTCCAATTTGTTCACTCATCAGTTGCCTTCAAGAGACTATGCACACTCTCTATGCCATGTCAGCATTTCTGGTGTATCTTTTCCATTTGAAATTAGTTTGGGGGGTGGGGGTTAATAGGACTCTAGTAAAAGTTTAGGTGTGTATCTGGGATTTTGATCATAGTCTAAACCTTATCCCCAATTAATATATATGCACTTGTAATACTTGTTTAGAGCATTTCTCAAATATGCACAAGTCACAATTTCAAAAATAAATAAATCATTATTTCATGAACCCCCACTATTTTAAGAATTTAAATATCACTTTTTTCATGAAAAGTAGTATCACTTTATTCATGAAAATACTAGCTAAAAAGTTTTTCCTTTAACTTTTTATCCGCTTGAATTGAGCAAGTAGAAAGATACTTTACCCGTACATCTCTTCTCTTCCATCCCTTGAAGATAGCGACGTTTGAGAGGAATGATGTTGAGATCCCTATCTGGATATCTGCACTTTTTCAAACTCTAACAAAACATTGAAGACTTAGAATATTATTCTTTGTCTCAACTCTCTCCTTCACTACTACACGAATCTCAATATAAATACAATAAAATACTACTCATCTTTTTCATACATTATTGTAACGACATGTTCCCTTCGTTATAGAAATGCCAACGGGGAAAATTTTTGGGCCGGAAAACTTTTTCGTAGTCACTTGGAATTTCCCAACCTAGTCCAGATTTGGACGAAATCAAAGTTAGTGAGGTCTAGGGAAATCTGGTAACAAATGGGAGATCCAATTGGGAATTTGATCATATGGGTAGATAACTATGACGTTAAGGAAACCGTACGACTTTACAGAATCAAATTTGGGCGACTAGAACTCCCGAAATTGATCTTAGCATGAAGATGTATTTTCTGAGTGTCATGGAATGAAGGTGTGTTGTGAAATGGCGGTTTGGAACCTTTTAATTTAGCTTTTTGTTTCTGTTAAGGCCGCCAGGGCGGGGCCGCTGTAGCAGGGTGAGGAGCGCTGTGGCGGGGCAGACGCGACTTAAGTCGGAAATAAACCCCAAAAATGTTTTATTCTGCAAGTTTCGACAAGGAACGACCCCATGTGTTTTTTTCACCATTCTTGAGGCTAAAAGTAATGTTTTCACTCCCCGAATTCATTTTTTGATCCGTAGAACTTAGTTTCTTGGGTAATTATCAATAGGGGAGGGTTTTGATATGGGATTTATGGTGGAAAAAGCCCTAATCTGGCTATGGGGATCAAGGGTTTGACCTAGGGTTGATGTTATTGATTATGATCAGGGTAATTAGGTCTTGTTTGTTGATCCTCACATTATTATGATTGTTTGTAGACCGAGAACAAGCGGAGAGAATCCAGAAAGGGAAGAATCAAGTTTCTTAGGGGATTCAAGCTTTGTTTGAGGTAGGTGATGGTTGTGATTTCTTGTTGTTTGATATATGTTTGTACTTACTTCATTATATTGCATGTATGTATGCGAATGTTGCATTATTGATCACACTAATCGTAAATGAGGATGATTGAATAATTGTATGTCATGAATCATGACTTGATTGTATGATTATAAGAATGTACATTGTGATTGTGATTGTGGCATGTTGAATGGATCGGGTGTTACGTTTCGACACCCTAACTTGGATCAGGTACCATGTTCCGGTGCATATATGGAATCGGGTGCCACGTCCGGCACATTAACTTGGATCGGGTACCACGTGCCGGTACACTAACTGTTTTGGTGTGGGTTCCATGAGAGGACCAATGACTTGTTATGCCTACACTTATTGTTGAGAATGTGGAATTGTACATTGAACCTGAAATGATAATGATATTGTATATGTTCAATGTATGCATGCTCATGATGTTGTAATTACTTGCTTATATTGCACTTAGTAGGATAGTCGCGTGATCCCTCCAGTACACTGTGGTTTTGTACTGATGCTGCACTTGCTCTTTCTTTGTTGAGTACATGGCATCTTCAAGCGGCTACTGACAAACCTCGTTTAGAAGATCAGTGATCATCATCGAATTCAAGGGTGAGCCAGTTCTTCCGGACTTCCTTGAGTTCTTCTTTTGTTTAGTCCATTTCTTTGGACTTAGACTAGTTTTTTTAGATAACTCTCTATTTAGTTTGGGTTGTACCCATTTCTTTAGACTATGGTTCCTTGTTAGAGTTTTGGTACATTGACTTTCAGGTTCTAGGTGTTATTTCCGCAATCGTTTGTTAGACTTTTGGAGTTTATGGGAACTCTATTTTGACTCTTTCATTTAAACCTGCTTCCGTATCTTTAAATGCGTAGTTTCATGGTTAGTTGGGTTGTAGTAATGGTTCTCCCACTGGAGGGTTGGTGTGGGTGCCAATGACGATGGTCTGAGTCGTGACAAAGTTGGTATCAGAGCCATAGGTTCGCTGATCTCGATATACCAAAATGAGTCTAGTAGAGTCTTGCGGAATGGTACAGAGATGTCTGTACTTTTCTTTGAGAGGCTATAGGACTTTAGGAAATCTCTTTGTTTTATCTTGTCTCATTTCGTGCTATAACTTGATTCCAATTGGTATATGGTGATCCGAATTGGTATCTAATCTCCTTACTCTTCTATCCGCAGATCGTTAACAATAGGTTCAATGGCGTTAGGCCCGCAACTCCCGTCAATGCGCCAGCTGAGGAATCCACAGCAAGAGGTCGCGGTCGAGGCAGGGGTAGAGGAAGAGCAAGGGGCGTAGGCCGAGAAAGGGTAGCACCTACTAGGGATGGTGCTCCGGTTGAGGATGCTCCCAAAAATGAGAATCCTCATGTGCATCCTAAAGAGATAGATGAGAATGTTGAGGTTGAGAATGAGTAGGATGCTGGACAAGAGGAAGAGATGAAGGCTAAGGCTACATGTATTCCCCCCTAGACCCAGTGTTAGCTCAACAAATTATGTCATTCTTGAAAGGAGTGTTTGGTCCTGGAGTGCTTCCCTCTGTTCAAGAAACTCAAGCTCCCGCCAATCCCCCTATTGCTATCACTGTCCCCAAGGTGGGTGTAACTGTAGGTGCTGATGCTTTCTTTCGTCCATTGCTGGGTCCTGTTATGACTGGTAATGAACTTGAAATGCTTACCAAGTTCTTAATATTGAAACCGCCAGTGTTCCATGGTTCTGAGAGTGAGGACACCTATGAGTTCATCTTAGATTGCTATGAGAGGCTTCTTAAGTTGGGAATTGTCCATCAAGCAGTGGTGGAAAGCTTATGTGGAGTGCAGATCTTCAGTTTTACCCCACTTACTTGGACCCAGTTTCATGCTCTATTCTTGGAGAAATATGTGCCCCGGACTTTGAGAGATAATAAGAAGGATGAGTTCATGTCTTTGGAGCAAGGTAGTATGTCTATGGCTGCTTATAAGGCTAAGTTCCATGCTTTGTCGAGATATGCTACGCAATTTGTGACTACTAAGGAAGAGAGGATCCGTCTATTTGTTAAGGGACTAAACTCTGAGTTGCAGGTATTGTCTGTTCATATGACCTCTGCAAGAAAATGCTTCAATGAGGTAAAATATTTTGTGAAGAAAGTGGAGAGGGTGAGGGGAAACGGTCAGGCTAAGGCGTTGGCTAACAAAGTCATGAATTCAGGTAACTTTCAGTGTTCTTACTCCAGAGGTTTAGGGAGGGCGAAACTTGCGGTCCAACCAATTCAGTCTACCATACCCGCTTCTACAGATAGTTACTCAGGAACCCCACCTCAGAATTTTCTTCAGGATAGACAGGGAGTCGCATCTTCGACGGGAAGTAAGCCTTCTTTTGATCGCACTTGTTATAACTTGGAGAACCCCGACATATGAGGAGAGATTGTCCTCACCCATGCATGATGGATTCCGCATAGCAGTAGATTAAAGTAGTGGTACCCATGGGAAATGGTAATAATGGTCTCACAAGGTGGGCGAGGAGGAAATTAGCGAGGCCGCGGAGGTAGGGTAAATGGTAATGTAGGCAGAGGTACAATGCATCCAAGCAGGCAAGTCACTCGTCATGATGACCGGGCTCATTGTTATGCCTTTCCAGCCAAGACCGAGGCGGAGGCGTCTGACACAATGATAACATGTACTATTCTTGTCTATGACCGAATGGCTTGTGTGTTATTTGATCCGGTTTCTACTTATTCTTATGTGTCCATGCAATTTGCCTCAGAATTTGCTATGTTCCGTGATATACTTGATGCTCACATCCATGTTTCTACCCCAATTGGAGAGTCTCTCATAGTCACCCAGGTCTTTCGTGCTTGTCCTATTTTGTTTATGGGTTTTCAGTCTTGGCGGATTTGGGGATTTTGGATATGACTGACTTTGATATAATCTTAGGCATGACTTAACAACCTAATCATTTACACTTCACTCTCAAAGTGTATTCATAGAATTTACATAGATTCTACAAGAACATGTATTCAGTCATATTATACAGCATGTTAACTTTACTTTCAAAACACTAGTGATCAACACATATGACTACAAACCTTACTCTCTAAGTTTTACTTCATTCTATCCTCATTCATATCTAGATCACAAGACATTCGAGTCACAGGCTTAATCTTTAAGCAATTCTAGTCATAATTCATCAAGAAGACTCAATCTCTTTCATTACTAGTCAAGATCCATCATAGAATCTTTACCCTAGTTCAATTCATGTTTACATTCTCCTATTCTTAGAAAATTTCTACTCATAACATCAATTCTAGAAGATCACCTATGGACCTTCAATTTCACCTTCCATGGCAATAACCCACATAATTCAACTTCATCAATTAGACTAGGGAAACCATGGAGATCACATAAATTTATCATAATATCACAATTCAATGCTAAATCAATCATAATTAGGTATTATCCACTCATTTGGAATCATACCCATCACTACCCACAACATAGGAAGAAACCCTAGCTTAGATTGGGTTTTACCTTCACAATTTGGGGAAAACTAAGGGGCTCTATGGGTGCAAGAACCATAGATGAATAATCTAACATACCTTATGAAGATTCACCACTAAATTGAAGAGAAAAGGCTGCTCCTTGAACCCTAGACTTGACCTTCTTCTTCTTCTTCAATGGAGTTTTAGAGAGAGAAATATTTGGCATGAAGAACTTTGGAATCTTTTGGGGTTTTGGAATTAATGACTTAGTTGGGGTGGTTAATGGCATAAAATACTTTATATAGGTGTATCAAATCCATATAAAATGACCCCAACTTAAAACAAACTAAAAAATGAATTTCCTATTTTGACCCTCATTAGGCAGCCATGGTGCCAGGCATCACGACAGGGCTCACGAGCCGTGGTCCTGCCCGTGGTCCCTTGGGCAGTGGCTTGGCCAATGTGTCTTGGCCTCCCTCATCCTAAGGCATCTTCACGAGCCTTACCACGGACAGTGGTCAAGACGACTGGTCGTGAAGTGGCTCGTGAAGGTGTGCCATTTTGAGGCGGCCCTTAGGGAGCTACTGCCTAGTCTTCACAAACCACACCATGAGCCATGTTCCACACCACTGACCGTGGTGGTGGTCATGGACTTGAGGCAGTGTGCTCCAAGCTTGGGGCAACCTTGACCTTTGGCTTGGGCCTTGCCTATTTACCTTGGCACTTGTCTTTTAGCCTCGACTATTATAGCCCTCAGCTAATCCCTAGATGGTCTACTAAGATACGGGAAATCATTTTATGATTCTAACCTTTGCTTCAAACCTTGAAACCTTTACGTAAAGCTCTAGTTTAATCTACTAGTTTCTAGGGTATTACACCGCTATTAAGAAGAAGGACTTTAGCATAACAACTCGGTATTGGTTCCGGTTCATCATTAGCTCAATCATGCCATCACAGAATGAGTCCATTCTCCACCACCTAAAGACAGCATGTCTCAGATCTATCATCGCCAAGAAGCGGCTGGATCTGGGGTTAATTATAGAGCAGGAGATGGCCAAACAATGTCAGACATCCCTTCCATTCCTAGTGCTTATTATAGAGTTGTGTCAGCGAGCTCGAGTTCCTCTTGACTAGAAGAGGGATGTTGAGGTTACACCCGCATCCTCTATTGACATCCGGTGCATATAGGTCGAGTACACACGGGATGAGGCGGATAAGAGGAGAGCAACTCTGGTGGACATATCCTCAGAGGTTGATGTTGGCTCTATACCTGCAGAGGCAACTTTTCCTACTCTAGCCTCCGGGCCTTCAGGTACATCTACTTCCACTCCTTCCCAAGCCCAGGTTCTACTACTACCTCTCAGCCTCCTAGAGCTAATTCAGGTACGACTACCTCGAGGACTCTGATCACTCAGGCCATGCTCCTCAAGATGGGACACTTTGCCCATTCTGCCGATGTGCGGGCATCTCGGTAGAGGCTGAGGTGCCCTGGATGATTGAGCGAGCCATTTTATCTGCTTTGACACCTCTTCGGACATCCATTAATTCTCTCACAGCGAGAGTAGAGATTTGTGAGATAGGACAAGGGGTTACTACTGAGGTTACAGCTTTGAAAACCGAGGTTTTCGAGTCGAGGAATGATGTGGACCATCTGAAGTCCACATACTTCACTTCACTATTTGAGTCGGCAGAGGTTCCCGATGTTCCGGGTGCAGATGTCCCGACTAGTTCTGATATGCCTCTGGCTACCACTGGAGATGAGACTATGGAGGATGTGGCTGCTGCTGATTCAGAGGCGGAGATATATGAGGAGCAGCAGACTTGCCTGATTTAGAGGAGATGATAGTACGTCAGTCATTCTGATATCATTGACAGATACCTTTAGGGCAGGCACTAGTGGAGCTAGTGTTGATGTTACCTCGGGCACTGATGCCCAAGACTAGAGTGTGACACCACGCATTGATGCCCCGACAGACGGAGTGACTGAGTAGACAGGATGATATCTTTACCTCCCTCTATATTGTTTTTATTGATTTTTGTGTTTTAGTTGCATTTGAGGACAACTGCTTTTCTTTTGTGGGTGGGGTGAGGTATTTCCATACCTACCTCTTGTGATTTGATTTTGTTTGTGAATATTGGTGAATATTCGGTTTTGTGATCTATAATTGTGTTTTGATATTAATCTTGTGGATTGTGGTTGGTTTTGTGCGAATTTGAGTATCAGTTATGATCAATACCAATGAAGTTGAGTATCAGTTACGATCAATACCAATTACTTAAATAGTGCTCTTAATTGATTGAAATCAATGTGCGGCTACGATGAGGCCAATGAAGTTGCAAAGACAATGTGTGAACTTTTAGCATCTCGTTGTGACTAGTCGGTTATCGAATGAGTTCTCTTGTGATGAACATTGCACACTAGCTAGAAAGTGTGGAGTCTTGTTTGATATTGGTGCCAATGCCTTGTGTGATGAGCTTACTTTGAACATTGTGTGATGACATCTAGAATTTTCCCCATTGGTCCGGTTGACTAAGTGATGCAAGCACTTGAAATGATCTTAGGCAGCAATTCTGAAGAGTGAAACAATTTGACAATATACCTCTTCGTGGCCAACCTTGTGAGATGTGTGAACCTTGCTTGAACCCTCTTGAGCCTTATCCTTTTCTTGGAAGAAACTTGAACAATTGTGACCCCTCTTTATCCATTCACCCATAACTCTCATGAAGTGATGTTTGTTTGGATAGCCAACATAGGCCAAAAACCTAAGTTAGGGTTGTGGTGAAAAGAGAAGGAAAATCAAGAAGTGTGAGAAATCCCCCTTTGAGAATGGTTTTGAAAAAGATGGAACCCCTCCATGTAAAACAAAGGAGAAAAGAAGCAAAGAAAAATAATGACAAACTTATGAATTGTTGTAAAACTAAAGCAAAATAAGACAAGAAATATAGAAGATGAAAGCAATAGAAATAGGGAGACAAGAGATGAGAGCTTTTCTTATTATTCCAAGTCTTTAAGTGCATAGAATATGAACCATTATGCCTCTATTTATAGTGTAAGATAGAGGTGTACAAAATGTTAGTCATAAACATGAATATAATGGGGGAGGTTATGGAAGTGAAAGATTACAAGAATAATGGTTATAAAGGTAGAGGTTATGGTTATCTTCATAATAGAGAAAAGTAATGGAGATAATGGGTGAGAGTAACTTCTTGGTGTAGTGGACATCCATACTATAATATTTTATAACACTACCCCTGGGATGTCCATAGATAATATGCCTCGTTAAAACCTTACTAGGAAAAAACCCTATACGAAAAAATTCTAGTGAAGGAAAAAAAGTACACATATCTTTCAATACGCTTTGAATGTTGCCTCGTTAAAAACCTTACCAGGAAAACCCAATTAGGATAAAACCATGGTTAAGGAAAAGAGTACAACGCTTATTTTTCTTCCACTAATAAAAACTTTACTTGATATCTCGGAGACGATGCATTCCAATCATTTATCACAACTTCTCAAATCTTGATGTTGGCAATCCTTAGTGAAAAAGTTTACCAAATTATCACTTGAACATATCTTTGAACGTCTATCTCACCATTTTATTGAAGATCATGTGTGGAAAAGAATTTTGATGAAATTTTTTTTGGTCGGTCTCCTTTGATTGTATCCTCCCTTCAATTGAGTTATGTATTATTTTCGTTTATAGTGGCTGGAATATCCTTTTCCAAAGGAAAATCACATATTTTCTGAATATGATAGATCATGATTCCAACCAAACACACTTCCGACTTACTTCATAGATCAATATTTTTTCTGCATGATTTGAAGAAGTGGTTACTAATGTTTGATTCTTTGAATGGCAAGATATTATTGTGCCTCCATATGTAAACAAATAGCCCATTTGCTATCGAGCTTTATGCGGATCAAATAAATATTTTGTATCTACATAATCAAAATATTTCTGACTCGGAGATTGATCATCTCAATTTTATTGAAGCTCGTCTTTTTATCTCAAAGAAAATCACACATCTTCTATGTGTTGAGTCACTTGCTTTGTTAGTTTATTGTCATAACTTGAATGATACTATGACAATCCCTTCACATAACTTTCGTTATGTATATCAAATAATCTTCTAGCATTTGCATAACCAACAATCTGTAATTGCACCAATGCACTAATACATGACAGTTTAAATAATTTTCATGAGATCAGAAAGATTCTTTCTTTGTGTTAAGCAGTCTCAAAACCATTGGGTACTTATGTATATCAAATAATCTTCTAGCATTTGCATAACCATCAATCTGTAAGTGCACCAATTGCACTAATACATGACATTTTAAATCATTTTCATGAGATCAAAAAGATTCTTTCTCTGTGTTAAGCAGTCTCAAAACCATTGGGTACTCAATGGAATTGCTTTAATACCTTTTAAATCCTTCAAGATTTTCATATAACCTTCATCGTCTAGTTAGACATAATAATCATTAATCATTATGCATATTAAGTATTTCATCTATTGCCAGACTGAAACAATTCTCATTGCATCCACCACTGGAGAATATATCTCCATTTAATAATGTCAGGATTTTTCCGAAAACCCTTTATGCCCCGAGGCACAGACTGCACTTTATATCTTACAATTATACTTTTGAACAATGATTCATTTGTACCACTCTGACATTATATTTTGATCCATGAACTATAAGATCAAAAACATCACTTTTCTAAGTGAAACAAAATATACTTGAATAGTGCCAATCATTTATCTATCCACACTATATGACATATTCGAATTTAAGATCCTCTAACCATTTATAGCATTGAGTGCTACTTCATATCAAAGATACCGTCGACAGTCATTTTGATATCGATTCCAATACGACATAACTTATCAAGATCTTTTCATTTTTCATCTTTTTCAGGTACCTGAACCTTTGCCAAGGTTTTATGAAGTATTATGTTATAGTGCTCTTTCAAAGCATTTACCTCATTATCATGACCATTTTGATAATTTGCTCCTCTCCTTGCTTAAGGATTTTACGTTTGGAATCGATTGGTCTATCACGCTTTTGGCGTATCATAGACTCTGTCCTTCAAGGACTATTTATTGGAGCATTTGTAGCTTGATTAAAATATTGGGTCAGCAAATACATCTGGCAAATTATTTGCAACATTTTGCAAATGAATTATCTCTTGAACTTCAAGTTCACATTTTTTTAATGAGGGTCTCGATAATTCACTACAAACATAATTTTCAGTTGCTAAACATATCTCCCCTTAATGTTAGGAAATCTAACATTTACCCTCAACCTCATTTGAGGATCCATCTTTGTGCGTGGTGGAGCAATAAAATCATATGTGCACACATCAAATTTTTAGATGGAAATTATTTGGTTCCTAACCGTGAAACAAATGTGATGGGAGAACCTGTTGGCTTGATGCATACACATTACATAAACTCATCTTATACCAAATTTTATTTAAGAGATTTGTTCTCATAATCAATGGTCTAACTATAATTGGAGGAAAATAATTTCTGCTAAACCAACTAGTATTACCAACATAATTTTATCGTTTGGAACTGTGCTCTTAATATAACAATTTGAGCAAACAACCTTACAAAAACCAATTTGTAAGTTGATACAAATGCACATGTGACCATACCATAGATGCCTCTATTAAATCATAATAGTAAGCGGTCCACATGACAGGTGAACAGGCCCATATTTACATTTTTATATGTTCCAAATAATTTCACGGTATACAATCCCAACTTTAGCTGGTACAATGATCATTTTATCATGAGAACAAGCAACACATGAGAATTATTTTGCATCACATTTGAACCAAAATGGTCAACCGGTTATGCCAACTGATCTTTATTCTAGTAAACTTCTAGTTTACTTTTGCATGCGATTCCATCATCATGCCTATATTTGTATACAACAAACAAGAGAAAGGCGGGTAGCGTTTTATGTAAATATTCATAATCCGCTTTGATTGTAGTAATATGAAGATATTTAATCTTTCAATAATTTACAGTCTTAATATAATAATTTTTTTTCAATCCCTCCGAAACCTAAAAAATTTCTTTTTAGACTTACTACAACCTCAATATTATGAACAATTTCATTCATCCAGATAGTAACAAATTAGCCCTTTCGGAACACCATTCTTATGATGACAATCTCCTTCAAGGAGAAAATTGTTATTGTCATGGTTAAAATTATTACACGCAAGATTTATTTCTTGACAACCAATGACAAATTTGTGTTTCCACACAATAATATTTATTTTGGTCATGGCCACAACCTTTATAGGATAGAATTATTTCTTTCTTTTGTCCTTCTAAAATTTACATACCACAATATTTGTGCAGTACTAAAAGTATATGACTAAATGACCATTTATTTCAAAATATTTCTTTTCAATCTGTCAAACCTCCCGTAGAGGTGAGATTTGACATTTATCCAACCATACATGAACATGTCCTTATCCATAAGTCAAATTTCTTCAAGAAATGGACCATAACCATTTGTAATGCTGCATAAGTTTTTATTAGAAACTCATTGTCATACTTTGGCATTATCAAATTTATGTGACTCACCTCAACATCACTCTAAGAGGTGAAATGTACCAAATGTACTACCACTTTGTATTCCTTTATTTTGATGGAGGATTTACAAAACTTTCAAATTTGGGTTGCACCAACAATAATGTGCCCAATAACTTCTCATACCACTTTGATGGATACAAATTACCTTCACATTTGAAGGAGCATCTTAAGTAACAATGTCTGCAATAACATTTCATACCACTTTAATGGACAAATTACCTTCACATTTGAAGGATCATCTTAAGAACCCATAATAATCTTCATTTTAATTACAATAATAATGACCATTAACATTTTACCACACTCATATTCATACATTCAACCACTTGTCATTTTTCAGACATATTATGCATTGCTACAACATTCATATAAGAGAAAGGAGCAAATTAATTGGGCATATTTCATGACTTTCAGTCAAAAGTATATAACTTTATGTTAGTCATCATCATATCATCACTATAGTGCATTAGGACTTAAACCCAATGTCTTACCCATATAAAAACATCTTTGGTCATAAATCAATGGGACTTGAACCCAACTTCTTATTATAATGGTGCACCGAGACTTTAATTTTGTGTCTTACCCACTTGGTGCGGTGAAATTGAATTCACCGTCTTACCCTCAATCAATGTCTTAATAAACCAAATACATTACCAAAGAAATAATTATCGAAAATCATAAATATAATCTGAATTTGACTTAAAGTACAAGAAAAATGAACAAAATGAACTAATTAGAACAACATGTTGGAATCATATAAAAGTCCCAAGTTAAAATAAATTAAAACCTTTTAACATTCCTTCTCAGTATTGTTATGAAGATTAACATAATTTACTAACCTTTTTAAAATAACCACAAAACAAACTTTGTTAATACAAATAATATATTAATAACTCAACAAGTAAATGTTTAAATAAAGAAAAATAAAGAGGTGCAAAAGTATCCAATAATGATAATCCAATCAATATGTATATGCCACATAACTCAATAACTTATCTTTTAATAAAATAAGATCATAAAGAAAAATTTCTTTACAAATTTTAACTTACAAAACTAATTTTACTTTTTAAATATATAAGTGATCAAATTAAAAGTTTGCTCAAAGTAAAAGCAACTGGCTAGACTAATATGATTTTGAGATGGTAAGAAAACTAATAATGCATAATCAAAAGTAAAAGATAAAATAGATTATATAGTAATTTACGTTGTTTCCGAGAGAACAATAAACACAAATATTTTTACCTTCTTTATATTTATTTTGCTACAATCCTTCAATAGTAGAACAATCGTGCTAATAACGTGTTGTAAACCTAAAGAAAAATAAGAAAAGAAATAGAAGATAAAATCATTAGAAATAGGGAGACAAGAGATGAGAGCTTTTCTTCTTATTCCAAGTCTTCAAGTGTATACAATATGAACCATTATGCCTCTATTTATAGTGTAACATAGAGGCATACAAAAGGTTAGTCATAAACATGAATATAATAGGGGGAGGTTATGGAAGTGAAAGGTTACAATAATAATGGTTATAAAGGTGGAGGTTATGGTTATCTTCATAATGTAGGAAAGTAATGGAGATAATGGGTGAGAGTAACTTCTTGGTGTAGTGAACATCCACACTATAATATTTTATAACATGAAATATAGTGATGAAAATGGCAAAAGAAATGGGGTATCCAATGGTCCATTTGAAGTTGATTAATGGGGTGGATTATGAACATGTTTGAAATGTTAAAGAAAAGGAGGAAAGTGATGTGCATGCCACACTTCATGAGGGTAGAAGCCATTGAACCTAAATGACCATACCTTTACACTCAGCCCCGTTACAAGCCTTGAAAAGACATTAATGATCTTGAGTGAGCTGAAATGAATGTTGATTGGAAAATAAGGGCAAACCTGTGGGTGAAGTCATACATGTGTTCATCTTTGTGAGTGTGAGAGTTGTATATGATTCCGGAACTTTAGAATTGTTGAGAAATTGTGTGTGATTATGGAATCATCTTTGTTGTGAGGGCATTTGAGTACCTTTGTTGAGCTTGAACTTGCATTTGAACCAAGTATTGTGAACTTGAGCATCTTTTATAATGGTGAGTTACAATCTGAATCTTTGAGTGCACAATTGATTATTGCATGAGTAAGTTGAGCCTTGTTATGTGCATTCATGTTGAGTCTGATGCAGCACTATCTGAGACATCCTGTCTGAACTACTGATCTTGAGTTTCACTTAGGGACAACCAAAAGTTTAAGTTGGGGGTGTTGATGAGTTCTAGATTTGAACTCATTTAGGGCTTTGTTTATATAGATTTAGTGTCCTCAAATACTTAATTTGTGCCATAAACTGATGTTAAATCCTTGATTTTCAGGTATACGGATTGAGGAACAAAGCAAGGACACTAACAATAAAAAAGGAACAAAACAAGCTGAGGAAATGAAGAAAATCTAGCTTGGTGATCGCCAAGAGCACTTGGTGAATCGCCGAGTGGCTAGCTTGACCGCCAAAAGTTCCAGTGTGCTAGCCCTGAGGGAAGAAACCAAGTCGGCATAAAAAAAGAGTAGTCGGCTAATCGCTGAGCTCTTCTGTGAAGCAAAGATAGATCGCCCAAAGTTACAGAACTCGAGGATGTTGAATGCCAAGGCGAAAAGGTGATGGAAAAGGTCAAATAGTGGCTTGCCGAGTGGTTCGGCAAGCCCGACTTACTTCGCCAAATGGCCCTTTGTGGCTTAGTTTTGGTGAATATAAATTAGATTTTGAACATTTATTTTAGGAGGGTAACTTAGACTGAATCAGTTTCACAACATTTTTCTCTGTAGTTTTTCATAGTTTTGAAGAATTTGAGAGATTCAATTTGGAGATTTTGGAAGTGGGTTTCAAATATTCTACAAATTAAAGCATAACAAAGACTAAATCAATCTTACCCATTTGATGGATAATCGATTCGGTAATTGTTTTTATCTTTTTATGACGTCTGGCTAAAACCCCAATTCTTGGGGTGTGATGATGTGATTATGGGTTGAATTAGTTTATAGGTACTGTTAATTACTAGTTTAAATGCTATTTTGAAGTGAGGTTAATCATTAATTGTGGTTTAATTTATGAATTATAGTTGCAAATGCAGTTCTATCTTTGTGTTCTTGGTTTGCTCGAGAGAGAGGTTTTAGAACTAAGATTATTGATTAATGATTTATGAATATTGGGTTGAGCTGGGTTTAGCTCGAGAGAGTGAATCCTAAACACAATCCCACCCATCTAGCTCGAAAGAGTGGATGAATTAAGGTGTGGGTTGTTCTTCATTGTCATGCTTGTTGATGTTCAAAAGAAATCACTTGATTCGGGGTAGTTGTTCGAGAGAAAGCTATCTCCCTTATAGTGTAGCCTAATCACTGATTTTTAGTTGTTTACTAGTATTTGCAAATACCCATATATCATAATTTGTCTATAATCGATCACATCTCGAGAATCCTTCTCCCTATTGTTATTTCGAATTGTTTGTGACTGCTCTGTAGTTGATAATTGCAAACCAAAACCCCCCATCTGACATTCGTGTACCCTCTTTAATTTGATTAACGTCTTTTCAATAATTTCTATTCCTATGGCTGATTAGACCATGTTTGCACTTCCTAGTTGAATTTAAAACACGTACCGCTCCCTGTGGTATTCGACCCCAACTCATTTGTTGAGTTTTATACTATCACCTAGAATTGGAAGAGGTGTGCTTGAAATGTCAAATCAGTGTCCGCAAAAAAATGAAGAGAAAAAGAAGTAGATAAAAATAAGAGAAAAATATTGAGAAGAAAAGAAGAAGAAAAAGCCACACCCAAACATTGATGAGTACAAGGCTTTATTGAGTATTGGTAGCGCAAGGTGGAATGTAGTTAAGATAATGTCAAGAAGGGAAAAAGTCACTATAATAAATATACGACACATGTACCCAACCCTACAATACAAGCCAAGAAAGTCATATATTGATCCTAATTTAACTATTTGAGAGTCCAAGTATTGAAAATAAGGGCAAGCTTTTGGTATTTAGCAGGTATGGTATTGGGTTTCTTTGTGAGAGTGAGTGTATACCGAGTCCTTATTCTTGAAAAAAAATATCTTGATATCTATGTGAAAATGAGATTTTTTTGCAGTAAGGTTATACATGACACTATCGATTAGTCCTTATCTTGGTGATTTTTTGTTGTGCATGTAAATTTGTCTATTGGTTTAGTGATGTCATAAATGGATCCTTATGTATTAGCTTGTTAAGAGATGAATTATTGCACTATGTTTTGAATGAAAAAAAATGGAGAATGCTTTTTTTTAAAAGACTATGTGATTGTCGTAATGCCATTATGTGATAGTAGTGATGCTTGAGGAAAAGTAAGGATTTTAAGTTGAGGGTGCTCATGTAGCTTAGATTTACGGTACTTGTAATGCTTTAAACTTGAGATTTTTCATGTATTTTGAGCATTTTTTAGTAGAGTTGATTGTGTTTTATGTGTATTTTGCAGGAAAATAGGTTTTGGAAGTTGAGTAGGATGATACAATGGTAGCAACAGATTTTTGGCCTTTCACGAGCCAACCTATGAGCTATAGAAACTTCTACGAATTGCAGGTGGAACTCGTAGATAGGATCAATAGTAATGAAGTCATGTCTAAAGTAGCGAGAGGACCACAAATCGTAGTAACTTCTATGAGTCATAGGTTGAGGCCCATAGATGGTTATCAAAGAGTTTGAATGTCCAGGGCTTAGATTACGATTGAACAAGATAGACCATACACTGGTCTATGGACCGTAGGTCGTGTACGTAGAAGAGATTCTAAAGGATGAATTAAAGACTGTTTCCATGAGAGAACTCCATGACGTGTACAAGGACCTATGGTCCATAGGTTGTGGGGGTCATAGAAGGCTGCCGAATCCTAATTATCCTTAGTTTGTTTTATTTAGGATTAAATGTCTATAACTACTATTCTTATAAAGTATTCGTTTTTACTCTTTTTTGGTTTGAGAATCAACTTGTTAATTATTGAATCTATTGCTTTTGAATTACATCTTTGATCTTTAATAATTACTTTACAACTTCAATTCAAGATTTCGTAATTCAACCATTCTACTTATAAGTTCATGATTTATTTTAACCACATTAATATGAGTTGTGATCAAACAAGCTTGAGTAGCTAACTCAACAACTAGGGTTATGGGAGCCACGAATAATTAACAATATAGACCTAATAGTTAGTAATTCTTGAATAGCGTTTATGCATGTGTTGTTTTTCTCTTTTTTTTGATTGATTTTTGACGGTGCGCAACATTAGAACTAGAGTTATTCCTACTCACCGGACCAATGAGATAATGAATGGAAAAAGAGATCAATGAGCCATTGCAGCGTCAATTGCTTTGCCCTTGGCTTCTGATCGATAGTCCCATGGGACTGCTTTAGTGTCAAAGTTTGGCTTAGTAGCAATTTTACTGATCACTAAAACTTTTAGGAGATATGTTTGGATATTCAGAGGTTTCCTTAGTTGAACAGTGATAACAAGTTACGCCGAAGATGTCATGGTGTCAGCTTCATCTATGTTTGGAATGTTAGGGACCTTATATTCTTCATCTAGAGTAATCATGTTAACTTCTCGATTGTCATTATTTGGCAAAGGGTTGTTGTTCATGTTTGAAGGTGCTGAAATGCATTTTATTTCTCTTCTTTTGATCAATGACTTGATCTGGTTCTTCAAGCCATAACAATATTTTGTGTTGTGTCCCTAGACTCCGGAGTGGTAAGGTCATCACTTATTTCCACAAAAGTTGCGAGGGATTGGATTAGGGAGTTTTCCTTCAACTAGATGCAACACTCATGTTGTCCTTAGCCTTACAAACATTGGGCATAAGGTTCGAAAATTGGTGTGTAGGTGCGAGTATTTTTAGCTTCAACATTTGACTCGATCTTGGTGCATATGCTGGTCAATTGTGGTGAATTTGTTCTTCGAAAGGGACATATAGTCTTGGTAGATTTTCAGTATGCTAGTTCTCGGGGGTGGATTATAGTGTGGTTGGGTATTATATACTAGTATGGGACATATTCAGTAGCTGCAACAAATTGGGGGTTGTTGGCGTATCGGTGTGATGGTCCTCCGTGTTGGTAACTGACGTTTGAAACATCATCCCTTTCTTCTTGATTCCACCAATGGAACCCAATTTGGTGGTCCTACTTGCGGGTTGCAATGCAACCATCAATTTAATTTCCCCAGATTAGAGGCCAACATCCAGAAAGTCTCCCATATTGACCAAATCGGTGAACTTCTGGCCCATCATTGATATCAACTTGTCAAATTAGATACCTTCTTGTACTCGAATAAAGTACCTGTAGAGCTCACTCTCATTTAGTGGTGGTTGAAACCTGCTGGTATCAGTTCTCCAATGTCACGCATAAACCTGGAAGTCATCAAATGGTTTCTTCAATATATTGGCCAATGAGAATCTATCTATAGTGATTTCGATATTGAATCAGAAGCAAGTCATGAAATCCTCACTCATTTCCTACCAGTCATGCCATTCGCGAGGTTTCTAGCGTGTATACCAAGTCAAATTCAATGTTTCTTCGAATAAACTTCAGATGAAAAACTTCATCCTTAGCTTCTCATTTCTCCCTATGCTAACTAACTTGTCGCAATATGTTCTCAAATGTGCGTGAGGGTCACCATATCTATCAAATATTTCAAATTTGGTGGCTTGTACCTCATTGGCATATTCATGTCTTGATGGATGCATAAGTCATCATAACTGAGGCTCTCTATTTCCTTAGTGACCTGCAACTTTTTTATGTCTTGCTTAGACTATAAAGTTTGGCGTTTATCGAGGCATCTTCTTTCAATGAAGCATCTTTCTCAATTTCTACATATTGATTGTCCTTATACGTGACATTGACCACATCTAGCATTGTGAAGGTAGGATCTCCAACGATATATATAGATGGAACATGTAGCTCATAGGGATCATCGAAGTAGGCCTCAAATAACTATTGCATTACTGAGTAGGTAGGTAGTGTAGGGTCTTGCGTGGAAAAGTCTGGAACAGTCCCAACTGTTGAGGGAGAAGTTGGTAGGGCTAAACAGTGAGCAGGAGCATGTTGAGTTTGTTTAGGCAGATTTGGTAGTCGGTTAAATGTAAGTCAGCATTTAGGAAGTAGATAGGCCTCGTTAAAGTTAGGAAAGTGGTAGACAAAAGTTTGTCCAAGTCTCATACTTGACTTAATTCCTCCCTTAGGATCTCAAGTTCCTGAGCTAAGTGAGTCATTTTTTTTATTATTTTGGATGTCTCGTGCATTTGAGAACACCTGGGATTCTCTATTGGTATCATTATGTTTGCAACAACATCAAGTTCATCTCATTCAGTCATCTTTATTTTGGATTGAAGGTTGTACCATGAGTCAGCCAACTTGCAAGTTGACATAAATCAACTTTCTTGGGGAATTAATGATCAACAAAAAGGGAATGAAAAGAAAGAAAAGGGAAACCATGTTAGTTTGCGATATATATAAAGAGGTAAAAAATATGGAACATGTATATGCTCCAAGTTGGCGACATTAAATATGCATTATAATAGAGAGCCTCTTTTCTGTAGAGGTTAGCCTACGTTGAAATCAGTTTGATGATAAATGATCCATTTAAATACATTTTGGATTTGGAACAAAACATAACTTCATGAGTCAAAGGAGGTTTGGATCTTACAATGAAGTAAGTAGGTAGACGCCTACAATGATTGTACACGGGTTGCCACAACGCATACAAAGGGATAGGCCATACGGATCTTTGAGGAAATGCTATAAAGTAAAAATGACGAAAGATAATCTAAGGACAGGTTGGAGCATCATCGCCGTCATCGCTCATATCATAATATATCCCTAGGTGGTACTATAGAGAATCATCGAGGTTATACTTGGGTGTCGTGTCTATCAATCCTCCATCTCTCGGGTCATAGCTGTTTTAACCCATTTTTAGACCTTCCCTATGGTATTCCCATCTCTTCTTCTGGTTCCTCCTCGGGTCCTCTTCTAGGTCTTCTTTTGTATCTTCTTCTAGGTCCTCATCGAGATCCTCTTCTGGGTTTTATTCTAGATCTTCTTCTAGATCTTATTCTTGGTCCTCTTAAGGATCATCTTCCTCTTCATCCTCCACCACCTGTACTAAATAGTCGATGGAGCCATAAACTACTCGATTATACATAGGAGTGGTGAGTTCCATGCGAGGAAGTACTTATTCTCTAACCCAATAAACCCATAGGTTGTTTGCAAACCCTATGATCCCCTCTTTAATAGGTCGAGCCAGATGGTTTACAGTGGACCACCATATGTAATTCTATGTCGTGCACCATCTTTGTTCTTCTATGTTCATTACAATCATATAATCTCAAACTAATTTCAAATTCCTTACCTATGCTACTGGGACTGAGGTAAACCATCCTCATGTAATGCCATGGTCAACCATAATGATATGTCTTAGACGGCTCTAAATTGTCGCAAAACTCGAAGAGGAACATACGGTTGAATGCTTCTTAGATGGATCAACTTGATAAAGTACAAGTGTCGATTCCTCACAACTGCCAATCTCGCCATCCAAGGATATTTCCACTGGATGAAATCTCCAGTAAGGTTGGCAAATAACGCATGCCACTATTCTTTTCCAATGGGTGCGTTCCAATATCTAAGATGATCCTTGTGGCTCTAGATCCTATTATGGGCATATATGCAGTATTCTATTTGTAGATGACAATGATAAAAAATGTTTTATCACCTATATCTGTAACAATGCCCTATCGTGCATGTTGATAACGACCAAAATACCTTGGCAAGAATCGTATGCACCAAGGAATGTCTTTGTGGCTCTACGAAGAGGTTCAAAATTATCAGTAAAATATTGATGTTGATGCCGATGAAATGAAATTTCATTGGGAAGACCATGTCTCCCAAGAAGGCCATCATGAAGACCCTTGGCCTCATATATACCTATTCTCTATAGGTGGAAGTGAATTCTTCTAGATGTTCATCGAAGCTCTCAAGAAGACCATACCTTTCAAAAAGGTATTCTAGCTTTACTTTTCCATTTTACACATTCGTTGATGATGGAAAAATATGCATCCCTTAGAGCCTCGGAAAATCTCCTTTACATATGTCTGATGGAAATACCGGCATTATTTTTATGATCGGCAGTTCAGTAAAATCACTAAACTCTTCCACTATGGGAGTGATCTCAAAATCAAAGAATTTAAAGGTCACCGTGCTTAGATTTCAAAACTTTATTAGTAGAGTAATGATGATTTTGGTGACTCGGGCCCCTATGAGTGATAACAATGCACCCAAATGCCTTCGAACTTCGACTCCATCTGCTCCATTGATGTTTCACCACCTGAAAGAACCATCTTAATATTCAATATGTTTGGTTGATATTCATCTAAAAGAAGGGTAAAGGGTATGCTAAATTTATGTTTCGCTAAATCTGTCACATGTTTTAGTTTGATCATTCATATCAATTTCGTTGAAATTGTATGTCATTAGATTATTTTAAGAAGAAAGCCACATGAAGGTCGTTTCCTAAACAGAATGACACTATCTTATATTATCCTGCCTAAGGCTACACAATATGACCTATTTCTATAGTACGATTTTTTTCTAGATGTTTAAGAGTAGGACTCAATAATTGCGAGAAGGAGCACTAACCTAATTGCACCAACTCTAAAATTAGAGAATCTAAAGAAGTTTAGGAGGAGTGTGAGACACCCCTCGTGGAACCACAGTGTGTATGCATACAATCAAGGATTCGATAGAAAGTGTAAATGAAGTATCGGGAAAGTAGTAACAAGTAGTGTTTTCAAACAAATAAGTGTAACACATTGGATTCAAAAAGGGAGAAAATTTAGTTTATCAGAGACCTGATCCCATCACAGACGACACCACCCACGACCCGTAGGTGGGACGTCTGTCCGTAGGTTGTGGCGTGGTTGGCGAGTAATAATTTTATAACCAAATGATCAGTTCTAGTTCTTTGTGCGGGTTACCAGGACGGTCCATCGTTCAATGCACGAGTCGTAGATAGGTCTCGTAGGTGAGTCCCAGACTTAGAGAAATTTTAAGGTCAAGAGTTGGGACCTACGACCGTCGTCCATGGTCCGTCGATGGACCCACAGGCCATAGGCGGGGCCCGTCATTAGGGGGTCCATAATTGGAAGGTATCTTATCTTAACCACGACCAACCAGGATTGTACCTGGTCTGACCAACAGACCGTGGGTGAGGTCGGCAATTATTTTCCTTAAGGGATTTTGGGTCTTTTTCTAATTATTCTAGCCTAATAGTATATCATTTTTACCTATAATAGAAGTCTATATAAGTATTTTTTACTGCAAAATTTCCCTAATTGAAATCATTCTCTCCAATTCCTAAAAGAAGAACAACTCTTCCTCTCCAAAATATTTCTCTCTCTAGAAGTTGAAGTAGAAAGCTAGGGTTTCATGATCATGCCTCCTAATCCTCCACTGCTTCTATGATTTTGGTATCAAGGTATGATAGTCTTCATCCATGGAGCCCTTTCCTCCATGGAGTTCCTAAATTATCTAATTGTGAAGTTAGAATATTCATCTATGTCATGGGTTCCTTTCAATATTGATTTAATTGATTGTTTTATGACTTTTTATGTATAAATTGAAGTAATTGCATGTTTTTAAGTTTCTGTCTTATGAACCCATGCATAACCCATGATTTTGATCATAAACCATGAAAGATGAATTTTTGAAGATATGCATGTCCTTTTGATGAGATTGATGTAATGAAGTTGAGGATGTATTGACTTTGAAAACATGACAAAACTTATGAATTATTGAAAAGAATACATGCTCATGAAAGTATGTTTATGACTTAAGAAATCTTATAAATGAAAGTGTGTATATGCTCTATGAAGCTTGACCACATGACATGAATGACATCTAGATTTTCCCTCAATGCTTTTAAAGCTATTTTTCTAAATTAGTTCTTGATTAGTATGGTATCTGGATATGCCACCAATGATTATAGGCCACGATTTAAAAACTATTTCCAATAGTAGTAGGGAATTTATAGCATGAAGTGAATGTCTGTGGGCCTTAAAAGCTATTATGAAAAGATCATGGACGATTAAAGGTTTTCTCATGCTTGGTCTAAGGAGCTATCCTATGATGTCTCTAGCTTGGATTGGTTGCTTAATTGTTCCTTTCCATGGATCATGACACAAGTTAAAATTAACAACTATTCTGTGGGATTTATGCTTTGCACCGAGTGCACAAGAGGCGACCACTGATGTCCCATACCTATGTGCCCCCATAGGATGATTGTCCAGATATACATTATTTAGTGGATCCACTTTAACTCAGATTCATAGTCTTACCTTGGAAATTAGGACAACCCTTTTCGGTGTGGTTGACACCGGGGTTCCATGTTATAGCTTGCATGGTCTCTATGTCGGTTAAGGCTACTTCTGACAATAATAATGAACTAACGTTACTTCAAAAAGTATATCACATGTGTTCAAAGACGGTTTTACTTGCATTGATCGTGATTTTGTTTTAGGTTTTCTAACCCTCTTATCTTATGTTTTAATTTTGTATTTGCATATCATGAAAATTTCCTCTTTAGCATGATTTCATACTTTTGTGCATTTCTATCATACTTTGTACATGTTTGTACTAACACATACTCTTGCACATTGTTTCACTAATATAGGGTCCGACGTTCCAATCGCTCATCCTAGTGGATAGGGATCTATTAGTTTAATATTGAATATTGGTGAGTCCTTATGTTCATAGGACCAAGCCTTTACTTCATTATGTCTTTATATTTCAGTTTTAAACTTGATGTATGGGTTACGTCCCGAGCACTTCTTATGTACTAGATGGCGTTGAGATATTTGATAGATTTCCTCTTCATTTTATAAAGCTCTATGTTTCAAAATTGTCTTTTAAAATCTCTTTATTTTCTATGATGTTGTATGATGTATGCTAAGTGTCTTGTATAGGGCTTCTCGGGGTCTTGTACGCCATGTCACGTCTAGGGTATACTTTAGGTCATGACAAACTTGATATTCAAAGCACAAAGTTTAGACAGGTCCTAGGATGTCTCATAAGCCACATCAAGTAGAGTCTAGTTCATGAGTGTGAAACATGCCATATTTATGAATGAGAGGCTATAAGATGTTTAGGAAACTTCACTTCTTTCATTATTATAAATTCTTTAAATAGAGTTGAACTCTATAAAGGCCCATCTCTCCTAAATCATGTTTATGCTTTACAGAATATGCCTCCATGAAGGAATCCCTTGAGAATGAATAGGAGTGCTCGTGAAAATGTGAGACCAGAGGTTCCCCAAGTGCGGATCAGTCATTTTCCTGAGCAAGTGACTAATGATGAGTTTCGATCTATATTGCATGCAGTGGCCCAAACTATAATGGCTCAAGCAAATAGATAGGTTGTGGCTCCTGTGAATCCAAGGGTTGGTACAATGGCAACTAGAATGAGGGACTTTATTAGGATAAATCCTCCGGAATTTCACGGGTCTAAAATTGAGGAAGATCCTGAAGAGTTCATTGATGAGGTGTATAAGGTGTTGATGATCATGGGAGTGACGGCAGTGGAAAAGGCAAAATTGGCCGCTTATTAACTTAAGGGTGTTGCTCAAGTTTGGTTCAACCAATGGAAGGAAGAGAGGGCGGTAGATGAGGGTCCTCTTGATTGGTAGAAATTTAAGGTTACTTTTCTTGATAAGTTCTTTTCCCTCGAAATGAGGGAGGCAAAGGCATTTGATTTCATTATCCTTCGTCAAGGGGATATGAGTGTGAAAGAGTAATGCTTTAAAATTCACACAATTGTCTAAATATTCTCCAACTATGGTAGCTGATCCAAGGGCAAGGATGAGTAAATTTGTGTCGGGTGCTTCCGACTTAGTGGTCAAAGAATGCCTAACCGTCATGCTTGTTAAGTAGATGGATGTCTCTCTTTTAATTGTTCATGCATAACAAATAGAAGGGGAAAAGCTTAAAGAGAAAACTAGGGATTGAAAGAGGGAAAGAAGGGATGTTGATGATTCTTCACATTCATGGTTTGATGGAGGTTATCATTCCCAAGGTAAGGGTAGTAGTGAGAAAATGTTGCCTGAGTTTCAAGTGTGTGGGAGAAGACATAAGGGTGAATGTCTAGCTGGTTCAAATGCATGTTTTTGTTGTGGAATAATGGATCATAATATAAGAGATTGTCCTTTGGTTGCTAGAAATGAAGGAGATAATCATCGACGGGCTCAACCCTACCCTTCCTCCGGTTCTAGTGGTGGTTTGAAACAAGAAAGGTTTTATGTTCTTCAAACTTGATAAGATCATTAGGGTTCCCCGGATGCGGTAATTGGTAAGTTAAGTTTTTTTAGCTTATGGTTATGCATTGCTTGATAATGAGTGTTTAGTTGGATATGGTAAGACTCCATGTATGGAGATTGTGTTTGGAGTGGTCCTTGAAATCCTTGTCGAAGCTTCTTAAGTGTTTACTTATACCAATAGTTTAGTGGTTGTAAAGACTTTGGTGTTATGTTTTGATTGAGGGAGATGGAATTGAAAATACTAGTGGGGTTTGCTCCCAAGGGGGAGATGGAGTGCTTCATGATTGGTGTGTGTGGGGAACTTTTTAGATTGATAGAAGGGTTCCTTGCTTTGGGTTTGGTATGTGAAAGTTCGAAGGCGACGTGATATCTTAGTACCCCTATCTTTTACCTTCTATTATCGAGTCTAATTTGAGGTCTTAGACCTCATGGTTCATTCTTTAGGATTTATGTGCCTTAGTCATTCTCATGTTTCCTTATGCATGCATGCTCATGAAAAAAAGATTTTCAAAAATGTATGATTTAGCTTACTCGATTGCTTCATGAATATGTGCATTTGAGTATGAGTTGCATATAGACCGTATAAAATGATGTTTTGAACAGGTTTTAGCTTGAAGTTGAGGTTCCTCGTTGGTTAAGCACATTTTTTATGAAGTTGCTTTAATGATTGGGTTGTTAGTTTCTCTCCTATTATTTTCGTGCTAGCTTGAGTTCCATTCAAGGATGAATGTTTCCAAGGGGGAGACAATGTAACACCTCAGATTCAAAAAGGGAGAAAGTTTATTTTTTTACAAACCTAGTGCCAGCATAGAAGACACCACCCACGACACGTAGGTGGGATGACGGTCCGTTGGTGGTTGTGTGGTTGACGAGTTAGAATTTTTGAAAAAAGTTTATTAGTTCCATTACTTTGTGACGGGTCACCAGGACGGTCCGTCGTTCAATCCATGAGTCATAATAGGTCTCATAGGTGAGTCCCAGACTTAGAAAAATTTTCAGGTCAAGAGTTAAGACCAAAGGTCGTGGTCCACGGTCCGTCAATGGATCCACGGGCCGTAGGTGGGGTCCATCGTTGGGGGTTCATAATTTGGAGGTCTCTGATCTTAACTAGGATGGTCCGTGGTCTGACCAACGAACCGTTGTTTGGGGTGTGGGTGAGGTCAACAATTATTTTCCTTAAGGGCTTTTTGGTCTTTTCCTAATTATGCTAGTCTAATACTATGTCATTTTACCCTCTAATAGAAGCCTATATAATTATTTTTACCCCCAAGTTTTTCCAATTGAAATTATTCGCTCAAATTCCTAAAAGCAGAACAAGTCTTCCTCTCCAAAATATTTCTCTCTCTAGAAGTTGAAGAAGAAAGCTAGTATTTCAAAATCAAACCTCCTAATCCTCCATTTCTTCCAAGCTTTTGGTACCAAGGTATGATAGTCTTAATTCATGGAGCCTTTTCCTCCATGGAGTTCCTCAATTCTCCAATTTTGAAGTTAGATATCTCCAATTGAAGTTAGGGTTTTCTTCTTGGTTATGGTTTCCTTTCAATATTGATTTAATTGATTGTTTCATGAATTTTTATGCATGAATTGAAGTAATTGCATATTTTTAAGTTGATTTCTCATGAACCAATGCATAACCAATTATTTTGATTAGAAACCATGAAAGATGAATTTATGAACATATGTATGTCCTTTTGATGAGATTGATGTTATGAAGTTGAGGATGCATTGACTTTGAAAACATGATGAAACTTATGAATTATTGAAAAGAATGCATGTTCCTGAAAGTATGTTTATGACTAAAAATATCTTATAGATGAGAGTGTATATATGTTCTATGAAGCTTGGCCACATGACATGAATGACATCTAGATTAGCCCTCAATGCTTTTCGGGTTATTTTCCCAAATTAGGGTTTGAGTAGTATGGTATCTGGATATGCTATCAATGATTATAGACCACGATTTCCATTAGTAGTAGGGCATTTCTAACATGAAGTAAATGTCTATTGGTCTTAGATGCTATTATGAAAATATCATAGATGGTGAAAGGATTTCTTACGCATGCTCTAAGGAGCTATTCTATGATGTCTCTAGCTTCGATTGGTTGCTTAATTGTGCCTTTCCATGGATCATGACACAAGTTAAGATTAATAACTATTATGTGGGATTTATGCTTAGCACCGAGTGGACAATAGGCGACCACCCATATGTGATGGGAAATGGTTCTGGCTAGTGATATATAGACGATGGGAAATTATTCTAGCTAGTGATGTGATATAAAGACGATAGGAAATAGTTACGATGTAATATAAAGCCGATTGGAAATGGTTTCATCTAGTGATGTGATATAAAGCCGATAGGAAATTGTTCCGGCTAGGATATAAAGTTGATGGGAAATGGTTCTTGCTAGTGATATTGTACCGAAGGGAAATGGTTCCGACAAGGGTTGAAAATTATGATATGATGTAATTGATTATTTTTTATTGACCTATGTGTTACTTCTGCTTTATCTACTTGTTATATGTGCTTGATTTACTCGCTACTTGTCATTGGCATACTTGATATATATTGGTTCTTGAACTGTGACAGTTGAACTATGATGGTAAGCACTGTTAGGTTGACTTGATTTCTATGGAGGTTCGATTGAGATTAAATGAGAGCTCATTTTCTATCTAGTTTTGCTTGTTTATTAGATTGCTTTCTCAGTACTGTATTTTTTTGTACTCATTCCTTTCTTCTATCTTGTGTAGGTTCTGAGCTCGGTTCTGTGTGATTACTCTTCTTTTCCTATACGCGAGGCTCATTGAAGGACTTTGAGAGGTAGCTGCTTGTCATCATGGTGGGCCCTCTCCTTCCTTTATGTTATGCTTTGTTCTATTTGAGTAACAAAAAGATTGAGACTTGTACTTATTTTCATTTCTGTAGTCTATGTATTAGTGGTTTGTACATGTGACAAACCAGGTTTTTGGGGTTATATTAGAATGACTATGTTTTCCTCATTTTTCTTGTTCTTCCTTTACTTTGTGAATTTCTTTCGTTTCGTTTCGTTGGGTTGAGGCTAACTTGTATTTGTGGGAATAGACAAGTGTCATCATGTCCATTTTTGGGTTATGAAAAATGGTATCAAAGCCCCAGGTTCGTACGTCTCACATGCATAAAAGCCAAGTCTAAGTAGAGTCTCGAGGATTGGTAGGGGGATATTTGTACTTATATTCGAGAAGCTATGAAGACTGTTAGGAAACCTCCTTTTGTTCACTCTATCTTATCGTGTCTAGTTACCTTCGCTAGTGCTGAGTTGTCGTGTATTGTTTTGGCATGTGCTGAGGAAGAGAGCTTTTGTTTCTAGTGGTAGAGAGGAGATAGTCACTGAGGCAGTTGTTGTGGCCGAGTTAGGGGTAGAGGTAGGGATCTAACTAGAGGTCCTGCTCATGGAGTATCACTAGTTAGAGGTCATGCCCATAGAGAGGCATTAGTAGAGGCAAAGCTAGAAAGGTTTCTCCTAAGACACAGGTTGAGGTTCCTAAGGACTAGGTTCGTCCCGAGTTTGGAGCTCCTTTATTTAAAGAGACTCTTTGAGGATGTTGGATGTTCTAGAGAACTTCTCTTAGGGTGGTACGATAGGTATATCACCGGGTTCTCAAATGAAGGTAGGGGTGCAGACCCCAGATCAACAATAGGTTCTAGGTATTCATGATCTTATAAGTCAACCACTAGTGGTTCCTACACCGGTTGTTGGTGCACAGATTGCTCTTGAGGTTATTCTGACGGCAGTTAAATGTTGAGAGAGGTTTCAGAAGATGAAACCATCCCAGTTTCAAGGTGGTAAGAGCAAGGATGTCTATTAGTTCTTGAATTTATGCCATGACATGTTTGAGGCAGTGGACATGGTTGATGCTTGTGGTAATCGTTTTTTCACTTCAACTTCGTAAACCTACCAGAGAGTGGTAGAGGACTTACGTGAGGTTTAGACCTGTTGGATCTCCTCTGGCGGAGTGGGATACGTTCTCCAGTGCTTTCTAAGACCACTTCATCCCTTGGAGCATGAAAGATGAGAGTTGATTGAGTCTTGAGAGGTTGACATAGTGCAGTTTGTCTATGACTGAGTATAATGTTTGTTTTTGTGAGGTATCTAGGCACGCAATGACTATTTTTGTGGATAAGGCGGACAAAGTCCAAAATTTATGAGAGGTTTGACTTTCTCTATCAGGTCGTATGTGCTTAGAGAAGCCAGATAAGGGGCTTTTTTCTCGTCTATTGTGAATACCACCAAAGAGGTGAAGTTAATGGTTAGGGAAGAGTTTGAGGACACCAAGAGGGCCCAGTCATATCATGAATTTTTTGGTGCATCATCTGGATGCAAGGGTTCACATAGATGTACTAGATCCTTTCAGCGTCGATGACCTATTCATGCATCTATGCCAGAAGTTGAGAGTAGGCAGGCATCCTGGGATCGTATGCTTCTAGATGAGGTTGCCATGGTAGCTCATCTGGTTTGAAGTTGCAGTCATCCGTGTCGAGGTCTTATTATAGTTGTGGGGATGAAGGTTATTTGATTTGGTAGATTCCTTTGCAGACTCACTAAATATCCTAACGTTCTTATTCAACTACTCTACCTATAGATATAACACGTCATGTTAGGGGTCAAGGAAGATGTCAGTCTAGGAGAGGTGGCAGGGCTTCTTGTAGGGGTTCTATTGCTCCGCATGGTAGAGATCGGGAATCTACTCAAACTGCAGGTGGCAGAGAGGGCCAATGTTATGATTTTCCAGGAGGCTTGAGGCTGAGTCTTCTGATGCTGTCATTACATGTATCATCCCAGTTTTCCATCAACCTTCATCTGTTTTATTTGATCCGGGGTCTACTTTCTCATACATGTCTACCTATTTTGCTACTGAATTTTATATGATGTGTTATAGCATGCCTGTGCTAATTTATGCTTCTTCACCGGTGGGTGAATCCTTAGTAGGGGTTCGAGTATATCGATCGTGTCTTGTTACTTTTGTCATGTATGATACTTGGGTAGACTTGATCATTCTGTGGATGGTAGACTTTTATATTATCCTGGGTAGGGAATGTCTTTCTCCGCATCATGTTATTCTTGATTTTTGTGCTAAAACTATGACCTTAGCAATGCCAGAGTTGAGTAGACAGGTGCTAGTGGTTCTTACCCTATCAAAGTTATCTCCTTCATTCGAGATCAAATATTGGTAGACAGATGGTGTTTGTCCTATTTGTCCTTTATTTGGGATACTAGTGTTGAGCCACCTCTTATGTGTTATGTTCCAGTGGTTTGAGAGTTTGCAGATGTCTTTCTTACTATTTAGGTGTTCCTCTAGATAGGTATATTGATTTTTCTATTGAATTTGAGTCGTGCACCAAGACCATCTATGTTACTCCTTATCATATGGCTCAAACTGAGTTTAAATAATTGAAGGATCAGTTACAAGATTTGTTAAGTAAGGGATTCATTCGCCCTAGTGTTTCTCGGTGGGGTGCTCCTATTTTATTTGTGAAGAAGAAGGATGGTACTATGATGATGTGTATTGATTATTGACAGTTGAACAAAGTGACAATGGAGAACAAGTATCCTCTTTCTCGTATTGATGACTTTTTTTATCAGCTTCAGGGGCTTATTTGTTTTCTAAGATTTATTTAAGGTTCGACTATTATCAACTGAAGATTAGGGAATAAGATATCCCTATGAATATTGTTCAGGATCCGTTATGGGCACTATGAGTTTCTTGTGATGCCTTTCGGTTAGACTAACGCCTGTACAACATTCAGAGAGTTGATGAATGAGGTGTTTCGACCATATTTGGATTTCTTTGTGATAGTTTCATTGATGATATTTGTGTACTCCATGATCGAGGAGGATCACGATCGACATTTGAGGATTGTACTCTAGAGACTGAGGGAAGAGAAGTTATATGCCAATTTCTCAAAGTATGGCTTATGACTTGATTCTATTGCATTTTTGGGACACGTGGAGTACTAAAAGGGTAATTAAGTGGATCCAGCATAGATTAGGGCAGTTAAAGGTTGGGCCAGGCCTATGCCAGTTACTGTAATTTAGAGTTTTGTGGGACTTGCAGGCTATTACAGACAATTTATTCAAAGATTCTCCAATATTGCATCTCTTTTGACCAGATTGACTCGACAGAGTGTGAACTTCTAGTGGTCTGATGAGTTTGAGGAGATCTTTCAAAAGCTCAAGACCTTATTGACTTCGACTCTTGTATTGACTTTGCCAGAGGAGGGTATGGATTTCACCATTTATTGTGATGCTTTTGTAGTCAGGTTCGGTTGTGTTCTGATGCAAAAAGGTAAGGTGATCACCTACGCTTCTAGAAAGTCTAAGACCCATGAGAATAACTACCCTACTCATGATTTAGAGTTGGAAGCTACAGTGTGTATGGTGAAGCTATGACAACATATCTGTATGGGGTGCATTGTGAGGTCTTCAATAATCATTATAGTCTTCAATACATCTTCATTCAAAGGGATCTGAACTTTAAGGAGCGCAGATGGCTTGATTTACTGAAGGACTATGATATCAACATATTGTGTCATCTAGGGAAGGTCAATGTGTTGGCTGATGCATTGAGTAGACACACTTCTAGCATGGGTAGTCTTTTTGCTATTAGTGTTGAGGAGATACTATTCGCTAGAGATGTTCAGAGATTAGCCAACAGTCTTGTCCGATTGTAGATTTCTGAGGGGACTGGTGGCTTGATTGCTTTCATAGAGGTCTGTTCTTACTTAGTTGAACAGATCTATGGGGACCAGTTTAATGACGACAAGTTATGTCTCATTCACGACGAGGTGATGGGTGGGGCAGCCTACGAGGATGACCTTGATTCTAAGGGTGTTTTGAGGATTGGGGGAAAGATTTGTGTTCCAAAGGTGGGCGAGAAGATTATAGTAATTCTTGAGGAGGCCCATTGTTCTAGATATTCCATGAATCCCAGAGCGACGGAGATGTATCACCATCTGAGTCAACATAACTTGTGGTGAAGGATGATGGGGGTTATTGTAGATTTTGTTTCCACGTACTTAACTTGCCAACAATTCAAGTGTGAGCACTAGTGGCCCAAGGTATATCTCAGAGGATGCCTATTCGTACTTGGAAGTGGGAACAAATAACTATGGACTTTGTTGCGTGTCTACCTACCACCATGGGTGGTTATGATTCTATTTAGGTGGTTATAGATAGGCTGACCAAGTTTTTCTATTTCATCCCAGTTCGGGTGAAGTATACAGTAAAGAAGTAAGTCCAGCTCTATATTTTTCAGACTGTGCGACAACTTGGAGTTCCTGTTTCCATTGTCTCTAATTGAGGTTCTTTGTTCATCTCTCATTTCTAGAAGGCTTTACAACATTGTTTGGGTACACAGTTAGATATAAGTATAACCTTCCACCCTCAGAAAGATGGTCAGTCAAAAAGGATGATTCAGGTGTTCGAGGACATGCTCTGAGCCTGTATGATTGATTTCGTTGCTAGATGGGATTAGTATTTTCCTTTAGCCGAGTTTTCCTACAACAATAATTATAATTCCAGTATTTAGATGGCCCCATTTGAGGCATCGTATGTCAGACGGTGTAGATCTCAGATCGGATGTTTTGATTCACCTAGAATGGACTCATCATATACAGATTTGGTTACAGATGCTATAGAGCATATTCATATGATTCAAGATAAATTGTTCCCAGCCAAAAGCCGACAGAAGATTTATGACAACAGAGGGTCCGAGCCATAGAGTTTAGAGAGGCTGATCATGTTTGGCTCTGATGTCACCCATTAAAGGTGTAATGAGGTTTAGAAACGAAGGAAAGCTTAGCCCTAGATTCGCTGGACCTTTTGAGATCTTGGGTCGAGCGTGATAGGTGGCCTATAAGTTAGCCTTGCCTCCTAGCTTGTCAGTTGTGCATTATATGCTCAATATTTCCATTCTTTAGAAGTACGTGTCAGATGGGTTTGAGATTTGGACTCATTTAAGGCTTTGTTTTGTAGTTTTAGTGTCCTTAAATGCCTAATTTATGCTATAAATTGATGTTCAAGCATTTATTTATAGGTATGTAGGCCCAGGAACAAGGCAAGGACACTAACGCGCAAAAAGGAGCAAACAAGCTGAAGAAGTGAAGAAAAGCAATTTTGGTGATCGCCAAGACCACTCGGCGAACCGCCGAATGGCTCTTTACCTCTCCAAATGTTCCAGCTTGCCGACCTTGGGGAAGAACCAACTTGGCGACATGAATGGGTAGTCGGCAAATCACCGAATGACTCTGCGAGGGCAACTTTGATCGCCCAAAGTTATAGGACTTTCATTGTAGGTGCAAGCATATTTGTGATCCAAAGGAGTAAAGGGTGCATCGCCAATTAAATCGGCGACCCCAACATAGACAACCTAAAGTTACAGTGCATAGTAGATGAATACTCAAAATCAGAAGGCGATGGACAGAGGTGATTGGCGAGTCGTCCAGCAGTCGGCGAAACCGGACTATCATCACCTATTTGTCCCAAAAAGCCAACTTTTGAATCAGTATAAATTGATTTTTTAAAGAGGAAGAAGGTATCAAAAACATCGGGAAACTCTTACGCAGAACGGAAAACACTATTCTTATTTAGGTTTGAAGATTTCAAGTAGATTTCAAGTAAATTTGGAATTTGGTTTTGTAATTAAAACCCCATTGAATTATTTTAAGAGTTTGGAGATCAATACCTAGCCATGGAAAATGTAATAGGTATTGAATTCTTACTTTTTATGATGAATAGCTAAAACCTGCATACTTGGGGGTGTGACTATGTGACTAATTGTCTTATTTAGCTGATGGGTGTTAGGTATTATTAATCTTAATGTTATTTTGAAGTGGGTTCGATTTATAGTTGTTGTTAATTTGATATATTGGAGTGTGCATTTCAAATTGTTAGTGTTTTATGCTTGCTTGAGAAAGAGGTGTAAAACCATAGCTATAAATTAGCATTTGTAGTCATTGGGTTGTTGTGGGTTCAGCTCGAGAGAGTGAATTTTAAGCTCAATGCTACTCATAAAGCTCGAGAGAGTAAGTGAAGGGATGTTTTGTGATATTTATTGTGAGAAGCTTGTTGAGGTTCGAGAGAACTCACCTGAATCGTAATGGTTGTTCGAGAGAAAACTATTGCATCTAAGGTTCAGTCTACGTGCTAAGATTTAGAAGCCGTTAGTAATTACAAAGTACCCATTTAGCGAAATTGATAGTTAGTCGGTCATACCCCTAAGTATCTCTTAATTATGTGTTTCCCCTTTGTGGTTTGAGATTGCTTTAGTTGCTAAGGGACAATCTTTTTCCCATTTGACATTCATTTCACCCCCTCAATTTATTTAAGTGTTTTTGACAATTTTCATTCCTATATTCGATTAAATTGCATTTATAACTTAATAATTGAATTCAAACTTTTTCCACTCCATGCGGGTTCGACCCCAACTCACTTGTTGGGTTTTATACTAGATTTTGATCGTCTACACCTAGTATAAGATGAGGTCTAGTTGAGTGTTAATCAAAACAACGCCGTTGATAAGGAGTGGTGTGTAGAATTCTTCTATTGAAGTTTGAATTGCAATTTCTTTGTGTTGTAGTTGAGTCGACTTAATTTTATTTTGTGAGTTGTTGTGATCAGGTGACAGGATAAGTGCAAATGAAAGAACCATGAACTAACTTGGTCATTAAATGATGGTGGTGATTTCTTTCACGCCAATGAAGTTCTATTGGGGGCGTAGGTGCTATTCGCCTACCTCCTGTTGAGAATCATACGTCATTCCATATGACCAATACAATGCTGCAATTCTTGCAAACTAGAGGCCTATTTGGGGGAATGGATCATGAAAACCCCCATGAGCACATTCAGAGCTTTGTAGAGATATGTTATCCTTTCTCACTCAAGGATATTTCACAAGAATCAGTGCGGCTCCGGTTGTTTCCGTTCTCTTTAATAGGGGAGGCAACCAAGTGGTTGTTGTGCTACCGAGTGACTCAATTTCATCATGGGAGGATCTTACCGAGGTGTTATATATGAGGTTTTTCCCACTTTCAAGATGGTGAAGTTGTGGGACAACTTCCAAAACTTCTAGCAGGTAGAAGGAGAACCTATTCATGAAACTTGGCTGATATTTCAAAAGTTCTTTTACATGTCCTACTATGGGCTTCCGGGTGATGCGCTACTTCAACATTTTTACAGAAGTTTGGACTCAGTGAACAAAGGAGTGGTAGACCAGTTGTCCCGATGAGGGATAATGTTGCAATCATTTGAGGTAGCCTCGTCCCTCTTTGATGAAATGAAAAATATCAATCAGGCATGGTACACACAAGAGGACCAAGTTTCTTCCTTCACTTGCAGGATGAAAAAAGCGCAACTTGACAAGGAGAAAGAGATGGATGAGAATATTAGCAAGATGATGTCCCACATAGAGTTTTTACAAAAACAAGTGGTAGAAAAGATTGGTAAACCCAAAGATTTTAGAAGAGTGCTTAGACTTGAGGGGGGTTCTCACCCTAGTTATTTAAGAGAGGGTGGGAATCAAGGTTGGAACTTGCATATGGAAGAGGAGCGGAGTCGATATTATCAAGGTTGGACTGAACAAAGGGACCCTTGGAAGAGAGAAGATAGTCATGAAGAATACCATACGCAATCAAGTGACAACCCAAGATCAAAGGGTAGTTCAAGTAACTTGAGAGTGGATGAATTGTTGTCTCGTATCCTGGATAAGGTTGAGGGATCTGATGACATGCTTAAGGAGACGAAGGCTGATTTCTCATCATTGAAAAATAGAGTTGAGTGTAAAGCAACTTTGAGGGCCGACTATGACAAAGAGTTGGCGGTTGTGACTCGAAGTGGGAAGACAGCGGTTGGTATTGTAAAGGGTAATAATGGGATAAATGCTCATGAATAAAGGAAAGATGTTGATAAGGAAGAGAAACCCATGCAAGCATTGGAAAATTATATGCTCAAAGAGAATGAGGAAAGTCCTAAGCAAAAGCCCCACCGACGAGTTGCAAAAAGCTAAAGAAAAGGCTACTTCAACTCCATAGATAGTGCAACCTCTTCCCAAGATAGCTCCTCTATTTACGCAATGTTTCAAAAAGAAAAATGAGGATGAGAAGTTCAAGAAGTTCCTATCCGTGTTTAAGACACTTTCTATAAATCTTCCTTTAGTGGAAGCATTATTGGAGATGCCGGGGTATGCAAAATTCATGAAGGAGCTGGTCACTAAGAAGAGAAACATGGACTTCAGAATAATCAAAGTTTCTCACAATTGTAGTTCCATAATTACTAGCGATATGATTACAAAAAGGGAAGATCCGGGGGCATATACTATACCATGCACCATTGGTATGCTTCAATTTGGTAAAGCTTTGTGTGACTTGAGGGCAAGTATAAATTTAATGCCCTATGCAATCTTTAAATAACTTGGGCTTGGTGAACCAAAATCCACAACAATGCGTCTTCTTATGGCGGACCGGTCGATCAAACACGTCGTTGGAATACTATATGACATATTGGTGAAGGTTGATCGATTTATCTTTCCGGCTGATTTTGTTATTCTTGATTATGAGATTGATGCTGAAATTCCCATTATTTTTGTATAACCCTAGATTAGAGAAACGAAAAATTTCAGATTTTTAGAAGTTGCGGGTGCCACCAACGGAGGCTACCTACGGATCATCAGTCAACTTACGGCTAGTCAGTCAACTCCATCGATGGGCCAGTCGACTTTTAGTTCTGACAGCCAAACAATGAATGACAAGATGGACCGTCAGTCGACTTATGGCCCGTCAGTCAACTCCGTCGATGGGCCAGTCGAATTTTAGTTTCAGACCCTAGATTTTAGCCTTCTAATAGCTAAACGATGACTGAAAGGACGGACCGTCAGTCGACTTACGACCCGTCAGTAAACTCCGTCGATAGGCCAGTTGACTTTTAGTTTAGGGTGAATAGGGTCTTTTCCTAATTATTTTATCCCTAAACTACTTAGTTTTGGTCAGTTTTAGCCTATTATTCTAGTTAGGTTTTACCCTAAACCATTATTCTCTAGAATTCACCAAGCTTAGAACAAAAGAAGAGAAAGAGGCACCAGTTTTCCCCAAGAATGACCAGCAAGTTCCTTCAAGTTTCTGCCCCGAAATCTTAAGATTTTTCCTTGAAATTCATCACCAAGTATGTGGGATTTCACTGGTGGATTCCTTTCATCCACTAGGTCTCTAGAATTCAGTCAGATTCTTGATTCCTATATCTTGCTTAGACCTAGGGTTTCTAAAACGTTAGATATTAGTTGTGATTTAGCTGTTAGAGTATTCCTAATCAGATTATCATGTTTTCATGGAATCGTTGCTTAGTTCTTTGCATGAAACTCAGAACCCTAGTTGTGAAGATGCACTTTGTTCATGAATTACACATGCTAGGTCAGTTAAACATATATACATGCTCCAGTTTCGAATGTCACATTATCAGTATATAATTGTCACATTCTCAGATTTGCATGTCAGTATTTTGAGCTATTTAGTATTTCAGTATTTCAGTCATAATGTCTCATATATATTCAGTTAGGAGCAGGCTTAGAACTGAGTGGACTAAGGTTTCAGCGTACCTCATAGTCCTAGAACTAAGTGCCCCCGTAGGTTTATAAATCCCCTCTATTGGGCATCAACTTTAGTGATCACACCATTCATGCCTTTATACCCCTGGTAAGGTATATTGGGACCTCTTGATGGGGCGTATACATCGAACAGTCATGCATTTATACCCATGGCAAGGTATATTAGGTCCTCTCGATGGGGCGTATACATCGGACTCCACATTTAGCTCACGTAATTTTATGTCGGTTAATAGTAACTCTCAAAGTCAGACTATAGTGTATTTGACCAGGTTTTCAGTTATCCTTCATTATTCAGTCTCAGCATGTTACGTACTTGGTCATTGCATTCAGTTCAGTTTTTTTCAGTATGTCTCAGAGCAAAAAATGTGAAATAAAGTGTGTGAAAATAGTGAAAAATGGGGTGTCCGGTGATTCTCGTTTAGTTGAATAATGTAGTGGATTATGAACATGTTTGAATGTGAAAGAGAAGGAGAAAAAATGATTTTCAGGCCATACTTTATGAAGGTAGAAGCCACTAAGCCTAAATGACCATACCTTTACACTCAGCCCCGTTACAAGCCCTAAAAAGACCTTTGTGATCTTTAGTGAGCTGAAACAAATGTTGATTGGAAAATAAAGGCAAGCCTATGGGTGGATTCATACATGTGTTTGTCTTTTTATGTGTAAGATTTGTATATGATTTCGGTACTTTAAATGTTTGAAGAATTTTCTGTGAATGTGGAATCATCTTTGTTGTGAGGGCATTTGAGTACATTTGTTGTGCTTGAAGTTGCATTTGAATCAAGCATTGTGAGCTTGAGTACACTTGATAATGCCGAGTCACAATTTGAATCTTTGAGTGCACAATTGATAACAGGTCGGCGAATCTTACTTTGCCCGCCATTTGAACCCTAAATTGCTGGGAGTTCTGTAAAACTCAGCAAGCCGAAATATCACTTGGTGCATCGCCATGTGGGTTGGTGGACCCGACTTACCTCATCCACTGGCGCGTGAACTGAAGAATTTTAAAAGGGCCAAAGGTTTTAAATTAAAAAATCCATCACTTTCTCACTTCTTCAACTCCCGTACTCTCTCACCGATATAAGTTTTTCCTATTCTTGCATTATTACTTTCGTTGTGTTTGGGAACTATGCTCGGGACATACATTAGAATTACTTTGCTTCCTAGCATTTCAAATCTTTTTTGGCATAAAGGTTGGTTTCCCAAACCCCGAAGTTAATTGTGGTTGAAATAAAATGCTGTTGATGTTTTATAGTTGATATTTGTGGGTAATGTCGTTTTGATTATCGTTTTGTAGTTGGTTTGCCCAATTGTAAATGAAATCGTAATTAATCGTCATTTAATCATGATTCTCGTGTCGTTGCTTCTTATAATTGAGTTTAAATTGTTGTGTTGTGTTGTAAATGTAATGGGTCTAGCGGGGTGAAGTCTTAGTAACCCCTAATTGTGCTAATTGTTGAATTTTTCCCGATGATAGAGTGGTTGACGTCATTCTTAAGGGTAAAATATGCCAATTGGCCAATTTTGGCCGAGTTGGGGGGAAGTCTGAGTACCACGAGGGAATGGGTAGTATGGGTCTTGCTTTAATTTCATGATATAAGTGTTTGATTTAAATTTCGTAGGCAGCAGACTGGATTTTGAAGTACGAGGTGAAAAATTGGCACGTTGGGCCATTTGTCGAGCTGGGTCGAACTCGCCGTAGGGTTCAGCAGTTCGCCAAATGTTCCCTGGATCGCCCTTAATTTCTCTTAATGTGCAGTTTTTGTTCAGTAACTTTTGGCGATACGCCTGAGGTCGCCGAGTTCACTCGGCAACTCACCAAAAGTGCTTCTTTATCGCCCTTCTGCTCCGTTAATTCCCTTAATTGTTCTGTAACATTCGACGATCCATCTCTAGTTCGCCGAATGGTGTCGGTGATCCACCAAATGGACCTGGATATCGACGACCAGCTTTGATTATTTGAACTTTTTGTTCTGGAACTTTCGGTGAGCCTGATCTAGCTCGCCATAGTGGTTCGACGATTCACTGATTTGTTCGGTGAGACTTTCTGCAACAATTTATCTGAAAATTTTCAAACGTTTTGCACATGGTTTTGCAGGCATGGCTAGACCTAAGGTAGCAGGTAGAGACATACCGCCCTGGAAGTGGGCACATGGAATCACCATTAATGAGGAAACAACTGCTTCCCGAGAAAAGGCGACTAAACTGCCTCTAAAGAGAGGTAAAGGAAAGGGCAAGGCGCCCGTAGTTGTGACACCAGTGGAGGAGAGCTCCGATAGTGAGGGAGTCTACGAAACACACCTCACCACATCCGAAAGTGAGGGGGACTCTCAGAATAATTCTCAGGCATCTATTTCCAAGCCTGAGGATGACCAGTTACTATAGGCCGAGAGAGCAGAGCTACGCTCCAAAGTAATGAATGATTCGTATAGGATCTCGGTGCCTCCTACTCCTCCTACTCCTCCAGCTGCAGATCCATCACAAACAGTGGTCCCGGTACCACTAATACAGGGTTCTCCTCCCCGGTCACTCAATCGACTAAAGGCCAAGGGTTTGAGGACCATTCTTGAAGGAAAGAGATTATCTACCGACGGTGTGGTAGATAGATACCCTAAGGTATCAAACATTATCAAGTTCCACAAGTTCAAAATATTAACAAAACCCTGGGACCCTTACATTCCCGATTGGGTCCGATAGTTCTATTTAGCTTATGGCGAGCTAGTACCGAAGGGGAAGAAGAAGTCCAGTGCATTCAAGATGGTAGATTTTGTGATGGTTCACGGCAAGAAGGTTAAATGTCGTTGTTCAGACATCAATGTTGTTCTGGGGTGCTCATTGGACATTATGCATTAGTACATGGACTTGGTCCAGAAAAAGACCTTCGATGACCTTAAGGGTTGACTGGCACCCCTCATCTCCGATGCCACCCCGAGGTGGAAAGAGACAGGTGCACATATAGAGAAAAAGAACCTGAATGTTGCTGCCAGATACTGGTTTGGGTTCATCATCAACACCATTATGTCGTCCCAGAATGAGTCCATTCTTAGACACCCGAAGGCAGCCTCTCTAGGGTCTATCATTGCTCGCCAGAAGCAAAATTTAGGGTTGTTGATAAAGCAGGAGATGACCATGAGAGCCAAGCACAGATAAACCTCACTCTCATTCCCGGTGCTGATCACTGAGTTGTCCAGATAGGCACATGTTCATAGAGCTGAGAAAACGGATGTGGACGTGACACCCACCTCCTCTACTGACATCCGGCGCGTTGAGGCCGAGTATTTATAGGACGAGGATAACAGGAGGAGGGAAACACCGGTGAATACTTCCCCGGAGGTTGACGTTGATATGTTGCCGACAGAGGCAATTATTCCCTCTCAGGCTAGTGGGCCTTCAGGTACTTCTGAACCTACTGCTTCTGAGACTCCTAGTACATCTGTTGCACCCCCTCCCACTATATCTTCTACTGCTTCTTCTGCCTCTCGACCCCCTATCACCCAGGCTATGCTTTACAAGATGGGCTATTTGGCCTAATATAATTATGTGCGTGCCTCCCGGGTAGAGGCTGCTATGCCTGAGATTATAGAGTAGGCTATTATTGCTGCCTTAGCCTCCAATAGGGCAGAGATGAGGGAGTATGCTATTCAGATTGTGGGCCACAAGTTTGCCTTCGATGCCCTAACTGTGCAAGTGGATGAGTGTGAGAAGGGTCAGGGAGCTACGAATGTTGTGATGGCCTTGAAGGCTGATCTTACTGGGTTGTGGAAGGATGTTCACCAGTAAAAGTCCACTGATTTGAATATGCTATTTGGGACAGTGGAGATTCCTGACATATCGAGTGTAGATATTCCAGCTTATTCTGAGGTGCCTCCGACTACGACCGGAGATGAGACTAGAGCTGATGATGTTGCTGCTGAGTCCGAGGAGGAATAACTAGGTGTTACTGATGCGGTTGTCTATGATTACTTGGCAGACCTAAAGGGAGTCATGGTGCATACAGTTGTGCAGGCCTCTTTGAGGGATGTTTTATGGTATTGGAGCCAAGAATGCTGAGATACCGGGCACTGATACCCAGAGAGAGAGAGTTACCAACATGCAGACTTCATCCCAGGAGTAGCCTGGCAGGATGATTTTCTTTTCCTCCATTCTGTTTCCTTTTTAAACTGTTTCTAATTTTAGTTGCATTTGAGGACAAATGTGTATTTTGTTGGTAGGGTGAGGTATTTCCATACCTACCTCTTGTGGGCTATTTCATGAATATTGGTTTGATTTTGATTGTGTTTTTGTGAATATTGGAGCGTATTGGTTTATATATATCTTGGATGTTGGATTGTGGTTGTTGATAAATTGTCGCCCATTTTTTTTAATTTGAAAATGGTGTTGAACCAAGTTTAAAAAAATTTCCACCTCTTTTGTGTGTGATTGTGGCAGTTCTTGTGCAAATTTGAGTGTCGGTTGTGGTCAATACCGATGACTTGAATAGTGCTCCTAATTGAACGAAATGAATGTGCATCTACGATGAGGAAAACTAAGTTACATAGGCAATATGTGAACTTTCAGAATCTCATTGTGACTAGTCAATTGTCGATTAAGTCTCTTGTGATGAACATTGCACGCTAGCCAGAAAGTGTGAAGTCTTGTTTGATAATTGTATCAATACCGTGTGTGGTGAGTTTGTCATGAACATTGTGCTTGATGACACCTAGAATATTTCCTGTTGGTTTGATTGATTGAGTGAAGAAAGCAATTGAAATTATCTTAGGCAGAAGTTTTGAAGAGTGAACCAATTTGATAATATACATCTTTGTGGCCAACCTTGTGAGAATTTTGAACCTTGATTGGCACCTTTTGAGCCTATCCTTTTCTTTGGAAGACAATTGAACAACTTTGACCTCTTAATCCCATCACCCATAGCCATCATGAAATATTGGTTCATTTAAATAGTGAACTTAGGCCAAAGGCCTAAGTTCGGGGTGTGGTGGAAAAAAAGGAAAGTCAAGCAGTGTAAAAAATTCCCACTTTGATGGATGTTTTGAAAAAAATGGAAACCCTCAATGTAAAAAAACATGAGAAAAAGAAGAAAGAAAAGAAAGAGTCTGAAAAAGAGAAAAAGAAGAAAGAAAAAAAAAGACTAAAAAAGAGAAAAAACTTGTGAAATAAAGTGTGTGAAAATATTGAAAAAATGGGGTACCCGGTGATTCCTATTAAGTTGAATAATGGGGTGGATTATGAACATGTTTTAATGTGAAAGAGAAAATCAAAAAGTGATTATTAGGCTATACTTCATAAAGGTAGAAGCCACTAAGCCTAAATGACCATACATTTACAGTCAGCCTCATTACAAGCCTTAAAAAGACCTCTGTGATCTTGAGTGAGTTGAAAGTAATGTTGATTGGAAAATAAGGGCAAGCCTATGGGTGGAGTCATGCACGTGTTCATCTGTTTGAGTGTGAGAGTTGTATGTGACTCCAGGACTTTAAATTTTTGAGAAATTTGGTGTGAATATGGAGTCATCTTTGTTGTGAAGGCATTTGAATACCTTTGTTCAGCTTGAACTTGCATTTGAAACAACCATTGAGAGCTTCAGTACCCTTGATAATGGTGAGTCACAATTTGAATCTTTGAGTGCACAATTGAGCATTGTATGTGTAGTTTGAAACTTTTTGTGTGCATTTATGTTGAATTCCCCTATTTTCATCCCGAGAACTACTCTCAATATTGTTGAAATCTCTTGTTTTCATAATTGTTTGAGTTGTTAATTGACAATCCAATCCCCCATCTGACATTTGTTTTCACCCCTTTCTATTTAACTAAATGTTCTCAAAAATTTCAATTCCTACCACAAATTATATTACATTTGTAACTTCGTAACTGAATTCCAACTTGTACCGCTCCCTGTGGGATCGACCCCAACCTTTCGTTGGGTTTTATTCTAGATTACGATCGCCCACACCTAGTATTGGATGAGGTGTGGTTGAGCGTTTATCACATTCCTCGCCTAAGGGCAAAGAAGTGCAAAATGCGATATCAATTACTTGGTTCCTTTATCTTTATACCACCGCCTCAAGAGGGAAACATAAAAATTAATGCAAAGTTAAGGGTGCAATTCATAAGTTCAAAGTAGAAAGAAAAGTAGTGAACTTAATTAGGTTGTGGCACGACATTAAATCAGACGCTTATTGGGAGGCAACCCAATTTATAGTGTAGTTTCTTATTTTATATTTTTAGTGTCATTTTTGTTGATTTTATAGATTAGGGGAAGTCCGACTACCCAATAATTCGAAGCAAAGAAGCACGTTTGAGCTTAAGTGTAGGGTGCATCTGACCCTTGATGACAATTAAGAGAACATGCGACTAGCTAGGCCTAAAGGCCTCGGGGAGTTTTCTTGACTCTTGTTTTAAAAAATTTAATTGATGTTTTAGGGACATAACGTCTTTTAGAGTGTGGGGTGGATATTCTTCAGTATATGTTGGTTAGGGTGAAGTGTGCTTTAGAGTTGTTTAATATTGAATTTCAAAAAAATGGAAAAACAATTCGGACAGTGAAGTTCGTATCCGAGCAGTGTCGCGAACAAGGGTATGGAAATATTTTTTCCTGAAGAAAATAAAAAAATTATTCGTCAGTTGAACCACACTTAGACAACTAAAAAAAATCATTCGTTCACTCCTAGCTTATGTTTTTGCACTGGGGACAATGCCATGTTTTAAGTGTGCAGTGGGGGAATGAATTTCTATATTTTATTATTTTATTGAGCTTTTTTTGGATGGGTTCCTTTTGTTTTGTTTACGGTTTTTTTCCTAAGGATTGACCCTTTGAACCGATCATCTTTTATATTTTAAGGAAGTTATTTTTAAAAAAAAAAATTGGTGAGAAAAGAAAAAACCCTTTTGAGTTATGTGATACTTGCTATTTTAGCCTAATTTTGAGTAGTACTTCTTGTGAAAACTTGATTGCTAGTGGAATTGCAAACTCTTTCACATCTAGGCTCAGGGTTGACTTTGAATATAGCTTATTTTATTTTGTAGTATGTTATGCTCCCGTCTCTAATAGAAGTGGAATTAATCCATCTTTATTAATACTTGTGCCATGTGTGGTGAGAATTTAGTTATTCCATGTTTTGCATCTTAGTCGAGAAGTTGCCCTGCATGTTATTGAAATGAAATAAAAAGTGTTGCTTTGTCTAGGTGATGATAATAGACTTTCTTTGATTTGTCTTGTAAATTTTAACCTTTTCAGAGATATATCACTTGTAGCCCCTTTGAGCCTATAGCCTTTTGTTGGTAGCCATATTTTTACCTCGACTCTTTTGTTGAATCCCTAGTTTTTGCACCTTGCTTTCTTAAGCACTATAACATAAACTTATTATAATTGTTTATTCTAAAAAAAATGGCTGGTTGAGTGAAAAAAGTAATCAATGATAGTTATAAAGTGATTAAAAAGCCCTCTTTGAAAAAATGTGACATGAAAAAAAAGAAAAAAAGAGAAAAACAAAAACAAAGTTCCTTGAGAAAAAAATGATTGAAGCATTCTTGAGCTGATGAGAATTACTTGTGAAATAATTGTTAAAGAGAGGGCAATAAATAAATAGAGGAAACTAATGGGTGATGAAGTCTAAAAGTTCAAAGTGCTTTGCGAAGTGTAAATCACTATTATATGGTTTTCCTACCCATCCCCTAGCCTACATTACAACCTGTTAAAGTTCTATTTGATTCTATTCAAGCATTCTTAATTAGTGGAGATGTACATAATGGGCAAACATATGGTTCTTTGTGCATACATATGAATTTTATTTGTGAATGTGAGAGTTGTTCTTTGATGTGATGTCCTTAATTAATATTCAATCTTTTTAATTGAGTGTGTGGACTATTTCTTTTTGTGAGGGCACTTGTTTCATGATAGATAAGTGATTCTATTAACTTTCTTTGATGAGAGTAGGTGAGAAACCATAAATTCGATGAGTTCAAATTCCCTCCTTGAGGTTAGGAGGTTAGAAGTTAGTTGTTTATTTGGTTATCTTGCATAATGACTGAGAATTGTACTTATTGTTTGGAAATTTGAATATGGCCTAATTGTTTATATCAACCAAAGTAATTGAGACTCCTAGTAAGAGTTTTTGAGATGAGATTTAAGTTTTGCTCAAGGACGAACAAAACTTCAAATGTGGAGTGTTGATGTGAGGTCAAAAATATATTTTTTAATTATTATTTGACTCTCATTTATTATTTGTATTTGTCTTTTTTGAGCATGAATTTTATAGATTGTGCTTAATTGTGCATTTTATTTGTAGGAGTAAATTGGTGTAAAGTTGAAGAAGTTTGGAGCTTAAACGAATTAAAGATGGAAAATTAGAGAAGGAAATCAAGAAGGCAGCTTAATAGAATAAATTGAATATAATAATAATATTTTATATCAGCAGCAAAGTGAACAATTGAAAGACAATTCTTTGAAGGAATTGCCGCATAGCAGCAATTGAAGACACACACAAATTGAGTTTGTTGAGGTGGTTAAACTGTTTCAGGTGGAACCCAATTCCTGTTGGTTTTGGGTCCCTAATTTGTTTTGGACTCAGTTATTTTATTTAGGGTTTTCTACCTCTATAAATAGCCTATGAGAATAATTATTAAGGGGGAAGGGAGTTTGTAAGGGAAAGTTGTCAATACTTTTTAGGGTTCTTTTTCTTTTCTTAGACATTAGTAGCTAAAAACCCTTGTTTTGGGGCTGTGGCTACGGATAATTGTTGAACATCGATGGTTTTGAATTAATGTTGGTTATCTCTTAAATACCTTTTTATTCTTGTTTTAGTATTTCATGTTTGATCACCATAGAGATAAATATATTGTCTATTCTTGAACTCAGGAGACGAAGAGGTAGATAGACCAAAGAATACAAATAGCTTGATCTATCCTGCGTATCACTTTATTAGATTCGTGTTTAGGATTGACACCCAGAAGAACACCAAGCTTGGTTACGAAACAAGATGAAACATAAATGCTCGCCAATTGAGCTTGCCTATCCCTGCTCAATGATGTAATTAGACAGTCAATTGGTGTAGGCAATTAGAGGTCGGGTGACCATGATCTTAAAATCAACCCTGTAAATCAGTAATTTGGTAACCTTAGTTAATTCATGCATGAGATGAAATACATGAAACTTTAAGCATTATGTAGCCCTGGAATTGCCCCAATCACGATAAGTAATTTTATTATTTCATTATTGCATTCTTAGTAGTCAAATATAAATTAAACTCTTTTGGCACAACTGAATAAATAATTAGACTAGTATAATTTGGTAAAATAGTTAATTTCCAAGTCCTTTGGGTTCGATAATTTGGCCTTTTAGAGACACTTTATTACCTGCACGACCACGTACACTTGCGTATGCAATTGGGAGCAACACCAGTCTCCAGAAAAAGGTTCGAGATCTTTCTTTCTCTCTCCTAGGCTATTAATAGTTTCCAAAAAATTTACCCAAACTTTACTGCGTGACCACTTTGGCGACGTTAGTCGGGCTCGGCAAGCTGATTTAGCAGATCTCTGCTTTCTTATTAGCTCGCTTTTCTCTTGCTTTAGGCTTCATATGTTTGAACCTCAATCGGGGAGCTTGGTTTAGTCTGCCTTTCATATTTGGCGAATCTCCAAGTACCACCTTTATTCACCTTTAAGTTTAAGCATTCATTTTTCTTCTATGTCCTATCACCTTCTGCGATGGTCCTCATCAAGGTTTCCCTTTGCTTTTGGTGAGTTGTTGTTTCTCTTTAAGTTCGCCGACCTGCTTCAATTAATTCAAATGTTAAGCACTTTCGTTTTGGGTGAGGTCGTTCCAATTAGGCCATCCACTTTTTTTTGTTAGGCGATCAACAATGTGGAGTTTACACCTCTTTCCATGTTTTGGCCTTTCTTTCAAGTAGTCATCCTTGCCTTGTTCATTAGCATTTATAGCTGCAAATCATCAAAATGTCGTTAGAATAGGAAATAACTAGGCATTTAGGACACTAATTGTTGAACAAAAAAGGCCTCAAATGAGTATAAATCTACCACTCATCAACACCCCCAACTTAAACTTTTGCTTGTCCTTAAGTAAATCAAGAACTCAATCAGTTCAACAAAGGTGTCTACAACAGTTCTCAATGAGAGTTATCAAGCAAGTTCCACAATAAGACTACTCTCAATCATGATAAAAGAGCTTCAAATGATTACTAGACGGTATCCAACCAACCTCAAGTTTATTGTAGCTCCATCTCTAATGCAAAAACAACCTCAAGCTTACTGTAGCTTCGTCTCTAATGTAAAACCATGTTTGAATAAATGCATTCAAGTGACCACACATCAATAATGATTTCATGCTCTCACAAAAAAAACCAATAAAGAAGTTAGGAATCAATACAAGTACTCTCACTCTCAGAAAGAGAAATTCATGCAAACTTTATCCCATAGGTTTGCCCATATTTTCCAATCATCACACAACCTAATTCATGCAAGATCTCAAGGGTCTTTTAGGCTTGTAATGGGGATGAGGGTTAAGGTGTGGTCAACTTGGCTCAGTTACTTCACCTTTTCTCAAGTTCTTTCCATTCTTTTTTCACTTGAGAACTCAAACTTTGACTTGTCAATCATTTTATTGGAACCCCTTTTATTTCGCCAAACTTTTTTTTTTCATTTCAATTTTCAAATGTTTGTTCATCACAATATTTCTTTGCTAATTTTTATAAGAAGGGGATCTCTCTTTTTGTAACACACTTCAAAGTTGAGTCTCACTTCATCTTTCTTTTCCTTCCACTTGGCTTTCTTTCCTCCTTCCTTTCCCCACCCCCCACTTAGGATTTGGCCTAAGTTGACTATTCGAACAAACCAATGCTTTGAGAAGGATTTATGGGTGAGAAGTTAATGATAATTTTGGCTCAATAGGTTTCAACAAGGTTGCCAACAAACGGGTTGAGCTCAAATGGTGTCGAAATAGTTGCACACCCATACTAGGTAGTCACAAAAAGCTGTGAACATTTGGATTTCCTCTCAAAATTTAAGCTCAAGATCATTTCTTGTTGTCATGCCCCGAGCCTACACCCTAGGCTGGACTGGCACTCGAGAACCATTGTTGGCCCTAAGAGAACCGTTGGCCTGGCTTACTACTCAGCGGAAGACTTTACTCAACATTTAAAACAACTCAAGAGATGGATTTATAAATCAAACTTAGAATGCATAAAGGAAATAATTCGACTGGCCATAAAGGCAACTCAAGTATTTATAATCAAAACAACTGAAATGAATAAGACTAATAAACTAATAACGTCTAACTGTCTATGAAGCCTCTAACAACTGAGATGGACGTCGGGACAAGACCATCGATCATCCCAATAATAAAGCTATAATGATAAAGCAATAACAAAAGGGATCCTACAGAAATCAAGGAGGCTCACCAAACGAATTTGAGATGCCCAACTGAATCAACGAGGTGCTGGATGCTGATCCTGGTTACCTGTATCTGCATCATAAAATGATGCAGGCCAAATGTCATCAATACATTAAATGTACGAGCATGCGAGGGGAAACCTAAACATGATAGAAGCTTGAACTGAATTCTGAAAGAAACACTTACCTCAACATTAATCAACTCATGGATACTCAATTCAATGCAGAAATAACCAACTGTAAAGATGCACTTTATCCAAAGCATTTAAATAGTAAGTAGCAACTTAATGTATTGGAGAAATATAATCACAACTCAATTTATGCATATAATAAAGTAATATAATTATGTCAGAGTTTCTATAACTGACAACCATCACTATGAGCTATGTGATGATACAATGTCTCTCCCACGCTGCCAGAACTGTCCTATAACTTGCCGGGATATAGAACGCCTTAACTAAGTGGATCCACTAGTCTATGCTAAAAGCATTAAGGAATCATCTAAAAAGTATGACCCTTTCTACCCACGTTGGCTACATGGTTTATGGAGACTTGAGTTATTATAAACTCGTCCCCATATCGGTGTTCAATACTACTCCCAAAATACTGAGCTCATATGTTCAAAAACAAAAAAAAATCTCTGTGGTTTTGAAGTTATTACGCAAAAAGCTTATCTCTTAAAAGAGATTCAATTCAAAACTACTCATGAAAACTCATTTGGAAATCGGTGTTTCCTCTCATCTTAAATGTGAAAACATTTACTCTTTGGGAATGCATAGTCCCCATATAACATTTTAAAGAAACTGAACTTGGCTCTACTCTTTCTCAATATCAATGCTTAAGTCTTAAAACAAGCTTAAAAGGTTTGTAAAGGACTTCTTAAAATGACTCAAAGAACCCTCAGGACTTGACTCTCAACTCTACCTTGAATTTGATTTGTGAATTTAAGGTTGTGATTTGTGATAGGAATGATCTCATGATGTTTAGAAATATTTTTAGATAGTTAAACATGAGAAACGTTCAGGAAATCACTGTGTGGAAGCCAGTCCGCTATGGGGAGATGCATTTTAATATTCGTTCGTGAAATAAATTTTGAGGCAAAAGGGATCTGTGACCTCTCCGCTACGCAATGAGAAAAGTTCCAATCCTGAGGAACAGGTTCGCGATGCGGACGTTGTACCCAGATTTGCCCAACTTTTACCTTCTTTGTTTTCTAACCCCAATTCGCCTAAATTTGATTCTTCTTTTCAATTACTCTTTAGATTAAGATACCCAGTATCTGTACATAAGAATCTATTCATAAACGACTCTAAAATCTACATGATTTCCTCAAGAACTTAACAATCGCAACTTAACTCAAGAACGAAAGCTCATATACCTCTTTAGGGATCGACCCTTGGTGAAACGACTTCGATTCCGTAAGAAATCTCTAAGAACGCCTTGACTTTTCTCCTCTTTTCTCTTCCCTCAAAGCCCGAGCGTAATTCTTAATTGCATAAACTGAACCAACTCAGTTTATACCCCACATAAATTCCTAAAATGGAATAAATTAATTGGGTAATGAAAAGACCAAAATACCCTTCTAAAATCCGGTTGACTTTCCTTATCCAGACAACCTAACTTCGAATGGGAAAATCTCCCTCATACAAACTAAAAAAATAGCAAACTGGGTGGCATTGGAAAGATAATTCAAAGACTTGATATCTTGTAGCCCACCTAACTCATCATATACCAGAAGTTCTGGTCGTTTGAAATTGACCCAAAACTCATGCTTAACATACTTGCCAAATTTCAGATTTTTTTGCTCTTTCCAAATATGGTTCTTTCTAATTATAGCTCTTTCAAATAGCGGGGTGTTATAATATCTCCCCCTTGGGAACATTCGTCCTCGAATGAGATTACTATTAGAATGCTAAGGGTGTAAGATCGAACATTCAGCTCAAAAACCCAACAAGCAAATCTAACAAATTTAGTATATCAATTTAAGAGTACTAAGAAGAGAATTAGTACCTCTATCTGGAATGTCTCCGGACTCAAAGAGTTGTGAATATCTCTTCTTCATGTCCTTCTTAGCTTTCCATGTAGCTTCCTGAACAAACTGATTTCTCCACAAAACTTTGACTGATGCTATTTTCTTGGTCCTCAACTTGCGAAATTGGTGATCTAAGATCTGAACATGAATTTCCTCATAAGATAAGTGATCCTTAATACCAATATCTTCAGTAGGTATTATAAGTGAAGGATCACCCATATACTTCTTCAACATCGAAACATGAAATACCAGATGAACCCCTGCTAACTCTTGGGTAGCTCCAACTCATAAGCTACGTTACCGATCCTCTTCAAAATTCTGTAAGGACCAATTTACCGGGGACTAAGCTTCCCCTTGTTACCAATCTCATAACACCCTTCATGGGTGAATCTTTCAAGTATACCCAATCATCTACTTCAAACTCTAAATCCCTTTTTCTTATATCGGTGTAGGATTTCTGACGACTCTACGTTGTTTTCAACCTCTCTTGATAGCTTTCACTTTTCTCCATAACTTGATGAACTAAGTCTGGTCCAATCAATCCAGCTTCACTAACTTCAAGCCATCTAATATGAGATCTGCATCTTCTCCCATAAAGAGCTTCATAAGGATGCATCTGGATGTTAGAATGATAACTATTGTTATAAGCAAACTCAGTGAGAGGTAAGTGATCATCCCAATTTCCTTTGAAATCAATCACACAAGCCCTCAACATATCTTCTAAAGTGTGAATAGTGCACTCCGCTTGACCATCTGTCTGAGGATGAAAAGCAGTACTCAAGTTCACCTTCAAACCCAAACCTTTCTGGAAAGACTTCCAGAATTGTGCAATAAATTATGCACCTCTATAAGAAATAATCAAAATTAGAACTCCATGAAGTCTAACTACCTCTTGAAGATACAACTTGGCATAATCCTCTAATGAATGGGTAGTCTTTACCGGCAAAAAATGGGCTGATTTTCTCATTCGATCCGCAATCACCCAAATAGAATCATGTTGCCTGCGAGACCATGGAAACCCAGTAATAAAATCCATATTGATCATCTCCCACTTCCATTCCGGAAGTTCTATATTCTGAGCCATACCACCAGACCTTTGGTGCTCTACTTTAACTTGTTGACAATTTGGGCATTTAGCAACGAACTCATCAATGCCTTTCTTCATACCACTCCACCAATAAACCTCTCTCAAATCGTGATACATCTTTGTGGAGCCCGAATGAATAGAATATCTGGAGCTTTGAGCTTCCTCCATGATCCTCTTTTGAAGTTCATCTACCATTGTCACACACAATCTACCTTGATATCTCAATACAACATCTCCCCCTTATTCAAAAGACACCATTTTTTGCTTATGAACATTTGCCTTCAATTCAGGCAAAATAGTATCTTGGTCTTGTTTATCTTTATCTTCAGACACAAATGATGATTCATCCCCATTCATCAACACCACTCCTCCTTCATTGGAATCCATTAAAAGAACTCTTAATCATGGAAGTATATTCACATATTTTGCTAACTCTTTCTTGTCTTCCTCAAAATGGGCAGTACTACCCATAGACAATCTACTCAAGGCATCAGCAACAACATTTGTCTTACCTAGGTGATAGAGAATACTCATGTCATAATCCTTGACTAACTATAACTACCTCCTCTGCCTGAGATTAAGTTCTTTCTGACTAAACACATACTTAAAACTTTTGTGGTCGGTGAACACATCTACATAAACACCCTAAAGATAATGTTGCCATATTTTCAAATCAAATATTACGGAAGCCAACTCTAGATCGTGGGTTGGTAATTCTTCTTGTGAACCTTAAGCTGTGTGGAGGCATAAGCTATAACCTTGCCATTATGCATTAACACACAAGTCAAACCAACTTTGGATGCATAAGAATAAACTACAAAGCCTTGCGTACCCTGTAGTAAGGTATATATTGGGGCAGTAGTCAATCACTTTTTCAATTCCTAAAATCTTTTCTCACAAGCCTCAAACCATTAGAACTTAACTGTTTTCTGAGTCAACTTAGTCCAAGGAGATGAGATAGATGAGAACCCCTCGATGAACCTTCTATATTATCTAGCCAACCCCAAAAAATGCCTAATATCAGTTGGAGACGTGGGTCTATGCCAATTATGTACTATCTCTATCTTTTGAGTGTCAACTCGAATCACATCACTGGAAACAATATGGCTTAATAATCCCACAGACTCAAGCCAAAACTCACACTTAGAAAACATAGCATATAACTCCTTATCTCTGAGAGCTTGGAGAACTATTCTGAGATTACTAGCATGATCTTCCTCACTCCTCAAATAGATTAGGATGTCATCAATGAATACAATAACAAACATATCTAAATAAGGCTTGAATACTCTGTTCATAAGATGTTGAGGTGCATTGGTCAGACCAAAGGAAATAACTAGGAACTTATAATGACCTTAATGGGGCTTGAAAGTTGTCTTAGGAATATCACTTTCTCTTACTCTCAACTAATGATAGCCCGATAAAAGGTCTATTTTCAAAAAACAAGTGGCACCCTGAAGTTGATCGAAGAGATCATCAATTCTAAGGGAACCATCCTTCTTCCTCACAAATAAGACCGGAGCGCCCCAAGGTGAGACACTTGGTCTAATAAAACCCTTCTCAAGGAGATCTTTCAACTGCTCTGTTGACTCTTTCAACTCTACTAGAGACATTCTATATGGTGGAATAGATATTGGACCAGCATCAGGAAGAATATCTATACCGAAGTTTATTTCCTCTCAAGAAGGACTCCGGGAAGATCGTCTGGAAAGAGGTGGAAACTCACTCACAACTACAACTGACTGAATAAGAGGTGTCTCAATACTAGAATCACTAACTCCGACTAAGTGATAGACACAACCCTTGGAAACTAACTTTCTCACCTTAAGGTACGAAATAAAATGACTCTTAGGCACAGCTGATCTACTCTTCCACTCTAAGACTGGCTCGTTAGGAAACTGAAACTTAATGAATTGAGTTTTATAATCGATTGGGGCATAACAAGCATGACGCCAGTCCATACCTAGAATGACATCAAAATCTACCATATCTAACTCAACTAAGTCAGCCATGGTGCTCTTGTGATTGACGGAAATAGTACAATCACGATAAATTCTCTTAGCTAGAATAGACTCACCAAAAGGTGTAGAAACACTGAAGGGCTCAAGAAGTTGCTCAGGAAGGACATCAAAATTCATCGCAACAAAAGGAGTCACAAGAGATAGACTCGCTCATGGATCTAGCAAAGCATAAACATCAAAGTTAAACACTTGCATCGTACTAGTGACAACATCTAGAGAATATTCTTGCTCTTTGCGATTAGTGATAGCATGAAGGCGGTTCTCTCCTCCTCATGTCCCTGAAGTAGCTCCTCTAGGTGAATCTCTGTCTCGTGGAGTAACTGAAGAACGTTGGGCTTTATTGCCCCTATTTCCATATCTCTGCCTGTTCTTAGGACACTATTTCAGGAAGGGACCTTCTTGACCACACTTGAAACAACCAGTGGATCCATCGCGACACGTTCCTTGGTAGTTCCTACCAGACTTAGCACATGTAGGAGCCCAATTAGCTCCCTGTGCCACACCACCTTGAGACTGCATCGGTCTAATTCTGAAATTTTGTGACTTCTGACTATTGTACTCACCTTTGTTCCTTGGTGTAGGTTCACTAGAAGATGATGGAGCAAGTCTGTTTTGCTTTTGTTGGAAAGAAGACCAGTTCACATTACCCCTTTGCTTCCTGGACTCATTTCATGTCTTAACTTTCCTGTTTCTAAATTCTTCTCTATCACTCAGTTTCTCTTTCTCAACCTGCTGCACATAAATCATAAGTTCTCTATGTCCATGTCCCCTATTAGAATAGCTGCATTGCCCTCCTTGCTTGACAGAAGAGACAACCCAGCAACAAATAGACTCATCCTGCTCCTCATATCAACAACCATCTTCAGAGCATATCGGGAAAGTTGAGTGAACTGCAAACTTTACTCATGAACACTCATAGGTTCCTGCTTAAGGGTAAGGAATTCTCGTACCTTGGCTTCTCTCAGTTCCCGGGGAAAGAAACGGCCCAAGATGCCCTCCTCCAAAATAGCGCAGCTCAAAATTGGTGCATCCTCACCTCTACCCTTCTTCCATTGATCAAACTAGATTCTAGTGACACCCTTCAGGTTGTATGCAGCTAGTTCCACTCTCTCAGCATTAGTATCCTGCATAATCTCAAAAACCTTCTGAAGCTCTTCAACAATGTTTTCTGGATCCTCAGTGATGCTTGAACCAGTGAAGCTTTGAGGATTTATCCTAAGGAACTCATGGATTCTAGACATATCAGCCACATCCTGTTGAACCCATCTTTGTTGCCCAACTTGGTTGGTCACCGCTTGACTTAGCATTTAAATGGCTTCCCCGAACTCAACATTGGTGACCTCTCATTGGGTTTGCACTTTAGGTGCATTAGGTACCCCTTGTTCCTCAAAATTTCTCCTAGAAAGACGACCTCGAACAACTCTTCATGGAGTCATGATTTGAAAGATATGCGTAAGCACGAGATAGAAATAAACTTTATAGAGATTAGCTCTATCGTACGAAATGAGTAGGACAGAAGTGAGATAGCTCCTAAATGTTGCAGCCTCCTAATTAAAGATGTGGGGCGCTTTATACCGATAACCAGGACACTACATACAAGGCTTCATAGACTCCCTAGGACTCTTGAACTCTGTACTCTGATACAAAGTTTGTCACGCTCCCAGCCTACACCCTAGGCGGGACTGGTACTCGAGAACCAGTGCTGGCCCCAAGTGAACCCTTGGCATGGCTTGCTACTCAGCGGAAAACTTTACTCAACAGTTAAAACAACTCAAGAGATAGGTTCATAACTCAAACTTAGAATGAATAAAGGAAAACATTCGACTGGCCATAAATGAAACACATGTCTTATAATCAAAACAACTTAAATGAATAAGACTAATGAACTAATAACGTCAAAATGTCTATGAAGCCTCTAACAATTGACATGGACGTCGGGACAGGACACCTGATCATCCTAATAACAAAAGGTATGGTGAATTCTAAGGTTCCTTATTCCGGTTGTGAAGCGGAATAAGAGGGAGAATCGGCACAGCCCCACTACCAGCCTACATTTCCGACCCGAAAGAGGTGAAATGATCAAGGAATAACAAAAGAGATCCTCGGGAAAGAAATGCAACTCACCAAACGACATTGAGATGCTCAACTGAATCAACGAGGCGCTGGATGTTGATCCTGGTTACCTTTATCTACATCATAAAACGATGCAGACCAAATGGCATCAATATATTAAATGTACGAGCATGCGAGAAATAATCTAAACATGACATAAGCTTGAACTGACTTCTGAAAGAAACACTTACCTCAGCTTTATTCAACTCAATGCAGAAATAAACAACAATAAAGATGCAGTTTATACAAAGCATTTAAACAGAAAGTAGCTACTCAATGTATTGGAGAAATACAATAAAAACTAAATTTATGTATATAATAAAGTAATATAATTATGTGGGAGTTTTTCTAATTGACAACCATCACTATGAGTTATGTGATGATACAACGTCTCGCCCACGCTACCAGAACTGTCCTATAACTTATCGAGATATAGAACGACTTGATCTATGCTAAAATCATTAAAGAATCATCTAAAAAGTATGACCATTTCTACCCATGTTAGCTACATGGTTTATTGAGACTTGAATTATTATGAACTCGTCCCCATATCGGTGCTCAATACTACTCCCAAAATATACTCAGCTCATATGTTT
>NW_006238940.1:2625214-2631578 GCF_000226075.1 Solanum tuberosum | reverse complement strand
AGTCATCCAGCAAAGCATAAACATCAAAGTTAAACACTTGCATCGTACTAGTGACAACATCTAGAGAATATTCTTGCTCTTTGCGATTAGTGATAGCATGAAGGCGGTTCTCTCCTCCTCATGTCCCTGAAGTAGCTCCTCTAGGTGAATCTCTGTCTCGTGGAGTAACTGAAGAACGTTGGGCTTTATTGCCCCTATTTCCATATCTCTGCCTGTTCTTAGGACACTATTTCAGGAAGGGACCTTCTTGACCACACTTGAAACAACCAGTGGATCCATCGCGACACGTTCCTTGGTAGTTCCTACCAGACTTAGCACATGTAGGAGCCCAATTAGCTCCCTGTGCCACACCACCTTGAGACTGCATCGGTCTAATTCTGAAATTTTGTGACTTCTGACTATTGTACTCACCTTTGTTCCTTGGTGTAGGTTCACTAGAAGATGATGGAGCAAGTCTGTTTTGCTTTTGTTGGAAAGAAGACCAGTTCACATTACCCCTTTGCTTCCTGGACTCATTTCATGTCTTAACTTTCCTGTTTCTAAATTCTTCTCTATCACTCAGTTTCTCTTTCTCAACCTGCTGCACATAAATCATAAGTTCTCTATGTCCATGTCCCCTATTAGAATAGCTGCATTGCCCTCCTTGCTTGACAGAAGAGACAACCCAGCAACAAATAGACTCATCCTGCTCCTCATATCAACAACCATCTTCAGAGCATATCGGGAAAGTTGAGTGAACTGCAAACTTTACTCATGAACACTCATAGGTTCCTGCTTAAGGGTAAGGAATTCTCGTACCTTGGCTTCTCTCAGTTCCCGGGGAAAGAAACGGCCCAAGATGCCCTCCTCCAAAATAGCGCAGCTCAAAATTGGTGCATCCTCACCTCTACCCTTCTTCCATTGATCAAACTAGATTCTAGTGACACCCTTCAGGTTGTATGCAGCTAGTTCCACTCTCTCAGCATTAGTATCCTGCATAATCTCAAAAACCTTCTGAAGCTCTTCAACAATGTTTTCTGGATCCTCAGTGATGCTTGAACCAGTGAAGCTTTGAGGATTTATCCTAAGGAACTCATGGATTCTAGACATATCAGCCACATCCTGTTGAACCCATCTTTGTTGCCCAACTTGGTTGGTCACCGCTTGACTTAGCATTTAAATGGCTTCCCCGAACTCAACATTGGTGACCTCTCATTGGGTTTGCACTTTAGGTGCATTAGGTACCCCTTGTTCCTCAAAATTTCTCCTAGAAAGACGACCTCGAACAACTCTTCATGGAGTCATGATTTGAAAGATATGCGTAAGCACGAGATAGAAATAAACTTTATAGAGATTAGCTCTATCGTACGAAATGAGTAGGACAGAAGTGAGATAGCTCCTAAATGTTGCAGCCTCCTAATTAAAGATGTGGGGCGCTTTATACCGATAACCAGGACACTACATACAAGGCTTCATAGACTCCCTAGGACTCTTGAACTCTGTACTCTGATACAAAGTTTGTCACGCTCCCAGCCTACACCCTAGGCGGGACTGGTACTCGAGAACCAGTGCTGGCCCCAAGTGAACCCTTGGCATGGCTTGCTACTCAGCGGAAAACTTTACTCAACAGTTAAAACAACTCAAGAGATAGGTTCATAACTCAAACTTAGAATGAATAAAGGAAAACATTCGACTGGCCATAAATGAAACACATGTCTTATAATCAAAACAACTTAAATGAATAAGACTAATGAACTAATAACGTCAAAATGTCTATGAAGCCTCTAACAATTGACATGGACGTCGGGACAGGACACCTGATCATCCTAATAACAAAAGGTATGGTGAATTCTAAGGTTCCTTATTCCGGTTGTGAAGCGGAATAAGAGGGAGAATCGGCACAGCCCCACTACCAGCCTACATTTCCGACCCGAAAGAGGTGAAATGATCAAGGAATAACAAAAGAGATCCTCGGGAAAGAAATGCAACTCACCAAACGACATTGAGATGCTCAACTGAATCAACGAGGCGCTGGATGTTGATCCTGGTTACCTTTATCTACATCATAAAACGATGCAGACCAAATGGCATCAATATATTAAATGTACGAGCATGCGAGAAATAATCTAAACATGACATAAGCTTGAACTGACTTCTGAAAGAAACACTTACCTCAGCTTTATTCAACTCAATGCAGAAATAAACAACAATAAAGATGCAGTTTATACAAAGCATTTAAACAGAAAGTAGCTACTCAATGTATTGGAGAAATACAATAAAAACTAAATTTATGTATATAATAAAGTAATATAATTATGTGGGAGTTTTTCTAATTGACAACCATCACTATGAGTTATGTGATGATACAACGTCTCGCCCACGCTACCAGAACTGTCCTATAACTTATCGAGATATAGAACGACTTGATCTATGCTAAAATCATTAAAGAATCATCTAAAAAGTATGACCATTTCTACCCATGTTAGCTACATGGTTTATTGAGACTTGAATTATTATGAACTCGTCCCCATATCGGTGCTCAATACTACTCCCAAAATACTCAGCTCATATGATTAAAAACAGAACTCTTTATCTGTGGTTTTGTGGTTATTACTTAAAAAGCATATCTCTTAAAAGATATTGAACTCAAAACTACTCATGAAAACTCATTTGGCAATCGGTGTTTCCTCTCATCAATATTTACTCTTTGGGAATACATAATCCCCATATAACATTTTAAAGAAAGTGAACTCGGCTTTACTCTTTCTCAATCTCAATGCTTAAGTCTTAAAACAAGTTTAAAAGATTTGTAAAAGACTTCTTAAAATGACTCGAAGAACCCTCAAGACTTGACTCTCAACTCTGCCTTGAATTTGATTTATGAATTCAAGGTTATGATTTGTGATAGGAAAAATCTCATGATGTTTAAGAGTGCTTTTAGATTGTTAAACATGAGAAACGATCAAGAATCACTGTGTGGAAGCAAATCCCCGACGCGGAGACGCATTTTAATATTTGGTCACGAAATCAATTTTGAGGCAGAAGGGTCCATAACCTCTCCGCAACGCGGAGAGAAGAGTTCCAATCCTGAGGAGTTGCGGACCTGGTACCCAAATTTGCCTGACTTTTTCCTTCTTTGATTTCTAACCCCAAATCACCTAAATTTGATTCTTTTTCTAAATTCCTATTTAGATTCAGATACCCAGTATATGTATACAAGAATTTATTCTTAAACAACTCTAAAATCTACATGATTTCCTCAAGATTTCAAGAATCCCAACTTAACTCAAGAACAAAAGCCAATATTCAAGAACACAAATCAAAATCATCAACTTTCAACTTTCTAGAACGAATTTCGCTGAAATAAACATAATTGGCGCATGGGTGAATGAACCCAACGCTATGAAAGTCTCACATACCTCTTTAGGGATCGACCCTTGGTGAAACGACTTCGATTCCGCAAGAAATCTCCAAGAACACCTTTACTTTTATCCTTTTTTCTCTTCCCTCAAAGCCCTAGCATAATTCTTAATTGCGTAAACTGAACTAACTCAGTTTACACTCCAAATAAATTCCTAAAAATGGAATAAATAAATTGGGTAATGAAAAGACCAAAATACCCCTCTAAAATGCAGTTGACTTTCCTTATCCAGACAGCCCAACTTCAAATGAGAATATCTCCCTCATATGGACTCAAAAATTAGAAAACTTGGTGGCGTTGGAAAGATAATTCAGAGAAATTTCATTTGATATCTTGTAGCCCACCCAACTCATCATGTACCAGGAGTTATGGCCGTTTGAAATTGACCCAAAACTCATACTTAACATACATGCCAAATTTGAGATTTTTTTTTTATTAACACCATTTTAATAATCAAAATTGAATCATTACAAAACCAGGTAGATGTTGACCAAATACCTCAAAACTAAACAAAACAACCAAGAAAATCACCTACACATCTAGCTAATACAATAACTTATACAATATCTAGGGAAAACAATTTAACTGCAGTAATGAATCATGCCATCCAGCATTGTTCCTCCCTTGGATGTGTATATGCATTACTATCTCTCGGCATGTCCGCGTTGTATGCACTCGTCCATGTTGAAATTTCTTGATATTCCTATCCCTCCATAAGCAGTAAACCATCATTGCAAAGATGCAACACACAATCTCAGCCATGCCATTTGTCTAATTTGCCTTGTGAAAAATCCACTCCAGCTCTTGGTGCCATGAGCCAATATTTCGAGGATGGTGCAACCAATGAAGTAATCTAGTCCATACCTAGTAGCTGTAGGAATATGAGAAGAAAAGGTGAGTGAATGTCTCCTCCTCTTGAGAACAGAAGGCACATTCCAGAGGAACCTGGATACCAATTTTTTGCAATCGATCCACATTGGATAATCTCTGTTGCACTACTAGCAAAATATGGAATCTGTGTCTTGGATGTATATTCTTGTGCAAGGTTAAGCTCATCGAAGGAACTCTAGGGTGTTGTTGCTTCAAATAGTGATAAGCTGCTTTGATCTGAAATTTACCTTGGTTTTCTAGCTTTTTCATTTCCTATAAAAGTACCCCAGCAACATTAGTTAAATTGATCAATACTTCTAGACCGTCTAATATTTTCCTTACCACCGAAGCTGCATTCTTGGGGGTATCCATAATTTCCAGGTATCTATTTTTGAAATAATAAAAGTGAATCCACTTTATCCGTAGAGAGTAATTTTTCATAGATATAGCCCATAATTGTTTTAGTATGGCTGCCTTGTTCCAAGTACGAAGTGCAATTATATTAAGACCTCTGACAGCCCCTGGTTGACACACCTTCTCCCATGCTACCAGTGCTCTCCTTGACATCTCCCCTTTCCCAGTCCATAGAAAAGTTCTTTCTAATTCTAGCTCTTTCAAATAGCGGGGTGTTACACTTGCATTCACCAAAGCTAGAAAATCGGATTAACAAAGAAAATTCTAAGATTCAATAAACATGCTTTAAAGTAAAACCTTACAACACAAGGCACTCAAACGACAAGTTATTTAGCACAGTCCTATAAGATTAAAAAGCTTAAGTGTAATGTCCATTGGAACGCTCACATCAAAATTCAAGTAGACAACACAAGGTTAAAATAGATAATTCAAAAGTGCACTCACAGTTGATTTTTTTTTTTGCCATAAACACTAAACACAATTCTCATCATGAGTACTATCCTACACATCGATATTGAACACAATTGATCCTCGAATCATTATAAATGAAAATTCAAGAATTTTAAAGACTACCAAACTCAAGGGGTGAATGGATATGGCGAGACAAAATTTAGCCCAAACCATCAAACTACTATAATAAAACCAAAATACTACAATTATCCTAATAGTGAAACTGAAAATAACAAAATACAGTAAAAAATGGAATATTGCCACCAGTGACCTCACCCCACCAAAAAAATAAAAGCATTGTCCTCAATGGGGAATGAAAAAATAAGAGTATGAGAGGAGACATAAAAGTCTCCCAATAGGATAAGTCGATGGAGTGCTCGAATCTGGACTCTTAGGAGGAGGGGCATAATCCTGGAAAATCACCTACACATCAAGCTAATATAAGAACTTATACAATATCTAGGGAAAACAATTTAACTGCAATAATGAATCATGCCATCCAGCATTTGTTCGTCCCTTGGATGTGTATATGCATTACTATCTATTAGCATGTCCACGTTGTATGCCCTCGTCCATGTTGAAATTTCTTGATATTCTTATCCCTCCATATGCAGTAAACCATCATTGCGAAGGTGCAACACACAATCTCAGCCATGCTATTTCTCTGATTTTCCTTGTGACAAATCCACTCTAGCTCTTGGTGCCATAAGCCAATATTTTGAGGCTGGTGCAACCAATGAAGTAATCTAGTCCATACCTAGTAGCTGTAGGAATATGAGAAGAAAAGGTGAGTGAATGTCTCCTCCTCTTGAGAACAGAAGGCACATTCTAGAGGAACCTGGATACCAAATTTTTGCAATCGATCCACATTGGATAATCTCTGTTGCACTACTAGCAAAATATGGAATCTGTGTCTTGGATGTATATTCTTGTGCAAGGTTAAGCTCATCGAAGGAACTCTAGGGTATTGTTGCTTCAAATAGTGATAAGTTGCTTTGATCTGAAATTTACCTTGATTTTCTAGCTTTTTCATTTCCTATAAAAGTACCCTAGCAACATTAGTTAAATTGATCAATACTTCTAGACCGTCTATTATTTTCCTTACCACCGAAGCTGCATTCTTGGGGGTATCCATAATTTCCAGGTCTCTATTTTTGATATAATAATAGTGAATCCACTTTATCCGTAGAGTGTATTTTTTCATAGATATAGCCCATAATTGTTTTAGTG
>NW_006238940.1:2551334-2624787 GCF_000226075.1 Solanum tuberosum | reverse complement strand
AAAAATAAGAGTATGAGAGGAGACATAAAAGTCTCCCAATAGGATAAGTCGATGGAGTGCTCGAATCTGGACTCTTAGGAGGAGGGGCATAATCCTGGAAAATCACCTACACATCAAGCTAATATAAGAACTTATACAATATCTAGGGAAAACAATTTAACTGCAATAATGAATCATGCCATCCAGCATTTGTTCGTCCCTTGGATGTGTATATGCATTACTATCTATTAGCATGTCCACGTTGTATGCCCTCGTCCATGTTGAAATTTCTTGATATTCTTATCCCTCCATATGCAGTAAACCATCATTGCGAAGGTGCAACACACAATCTCAGCCATGCTATTTCTCTGATTTTCCTTGTGCCAAATGCACTCCAGCTCTTGGTGCCATGAGCCAATATTTCGAGGCTGGTGCAACCAATGAAGTAATCTAGTCCATACCTAGTAGTTGTAGGAATATGAGAAGAAAAGGTGAAGTGAATGTCTCCTCCTCTTGAGAACAGAAAGGCACATTCCAGAGGAACCTGGATACCAAATTTTTGCAATCGATCCACATTGGATAATCTCTGTTGCACTACTAGCAAAATATGGAATCTGTGTCTTGGATGTATATTCTTGTGCAAGGTTACGCTCTTCGAAGGAACTGTAAGGTGTTGTTGCTTCAAATAGTGATAAGCTGCTTTGATCTGAAATTTACCTTGGTTTTCTAGCTTTTTCATTTCCTATAAAAGTACCACAACAGCATTAGTTAAATTTATCAATACTTCTAGACCGTCTATTATTTTCCTTACCACCGAAGCTGCATTCTTGGGGGTATCTATAATTTCCAGGTCTCTATTTTTGATATAATAATAGTGAATCCACTTTATCCATAGAGAATATTTTTTCTTAGATATAGCCCATAATTGTTTTAGTATGGCTGCCTTGTTCCAAGTACGAAGTGCAATTATATTAAGACCTCCGACAGCCCCTGATTGACACACCTTCTCCCATGCTACCAGTGCTCTTCTTGACATCTCCCCTTTCCTAGTCCATAGAAAAGTTCTTTCTAATTCTAGCTCTTTCAAATAGCGGGGTGTTACACTTGCATTCACCAAAGCTAGAAAATCGGATTAACAAAGAAAATTCTAAGATTCAATAAACATGCTTTAAAGTAAAACCTTACAACACAAGGCACTTCAAACACAATTATTTAGCACAGTCCTACAAGATCAAAAGCTTAAGTGTAATGTCCATTGGAACGCTCACATCAAAATTCAAGTAGACAACACAAGGTTAAAATAGATCATTCAAAAGTGCACTCACAGTTGATAATTTTTTTTGCCATAAACACTAAACACAATTCTCATCATGAGTACTATCCTACACATCGATATTGAACACAATTGATCCTCGAATCATTATAAATGAAAATTCAAGAATTTTAAAGACTACCAAACTCAAGGGGTGAATGGATATGGCGAGACAAAATTTATCCCAAACCATCAAACTACTATAATAAAACCAAAATACTACAATTATCCTAAAAGTGAAACTGAAAATAACAAAATACAGTAAAAAATGGAATATTGCTACTAGTGACCTCACCCCACAAAAAAAATAAAAGCATTGTCCTCAATGGGGAATGAAAAAATAAGAGTATGAGAGGAGCATTAAAAGTCTCCCAATAGGATTAGTCGATGTAGTGCTCGAATCTGGACTCTTAGGAGGAGGGGCATAATCCTGGAAAAAATCACCTACACATCTAGCTATTATAAGAAATTATACAATATCTAGGGAAAACAATTTAACTGCAATAATGAATCATGCCATCCAACATTTGTTCGTCCCTTGGATGTTTATATGCATTACTATCTCTTAGCATGTCCACGTTGTATGCCCTCGTCCATGTTGAAATTTCTTGATATTCCTATCCCTCCATATGCAGTAAACAATCATTGCGAAGGTGCAACACACAATCTCAGCCATGCTATTTCTCTGATTTGCCTTGTGACAAATCCACTCCAGCTCTTGGTGCCATGAGCCAATATTTCAAGGCTGGTGCAACCAAAGAAGTAATCTAGTCCATACTTAATAGCTATAGGAATATGAGAAGAAAAGGTGAGTGAATGCCTCCTCCTCTTGAAAACAGAAGGCACATTCCAGAGGAACCTGGATACCAAATTTTTGGAATCGATCCACAGTGGATAATCTCTGTTGCACTACAAGCAAAATATGGAATTTGTGTCTTGGATGTGTATGCTGGTGCAAGGTTAAGCTCTTCCAAGGAACTCTAGGGTGTTGCTGCTGCAAATAGTGCTAAGCTGCTTTCATCTGAAATTTACTTTGGTTTTCCAGCGTTTTCATTTCCTGTACAAGTACTTTAGTAGCACAAGTTGAATTGATCATTACCACCGAAGTTGCATTCTTTGGGGTATCCATAATTTTCAGGTCTCTATTTTTGATATAATTATAGTGAATCCACTTTATCCATAGAGAGTCTTTTTTCATAGATATAGTCCATAATTGTTTGAGTATGGCTGCCTTGTTCCAAGTACGAAGTGCAATTATATTAAGACCTACGACAACCCTAGTTGACACACCTTCTCCCATGCTACCAGTGCTCTCCTTGACATCTCTCTTTTCCCAGTCCATAGAAAAGTTATTTCTAATTCTAGCTCTTTCAAATAGCGGGGTATTACACTTACATGCAACAATGCTAGACAATCGGATTAACAAAGAAAATTATGTGATTCAATAAACATGCTTTAAAGTCAAACCTTACAACACAAGGCACTTCAAACATAATTATTTAGCACAGTCCTACAAGATCAAAAGCTTAAGTGTAATGTCCATTGGAACACTCACATCAAAATTCAAGTAGACAACACAAGGTTAAAAAAGTTCATTAAAAAGTGCAGTCAAATTTGATTACTTTTTTTTGCCATAAACACTAAACACAATTCTCATCATGAGTACTATCATAGACATCGATATTGAACACAATTGATCCTCGAATCATTATAAATGAAAATTCAAGAATTTAAGACTACCAAACACAAGGGTGAATGGATATGGCGAGACAATTTTAGCCCAAACCATCAAACTACTATAATAAAACCAAAATACTACAATTAACCTAAAAGTGAAACTGAAAATAACAAAATACAATAAAAAATGGAATATTGGAACCACTGACCTCACCTCACCAGAAAAATAAAAGCATTGTCCTCAATAGGGAATGAAATAATAAGAGTATGAGAGGAGACATAGAAGTCTCCCGACAGGATAAGCCAATGGAGTGCTCGAATCTGAACTCTTAGGAGGAGGGGCATAATCCTGGTCATCAATGACCGACAAACTAGTCACATGTGGTAGCAAAGCAGGCTCAACCAGGGCATCAGTGCCCAGCACATCAATTAGAGTAATGTTAGAGTCTGAAGACACTTTATTCGGTCTAGTAGTGGAGGTCTCCACATGGGATCTCTTTATTGTCGCCAGCATAATAGTGTCATCCAAATCCTCTCAGCTCTGTCAAGTTCATCGCCGCCTGTTGCTCTTCATCTTCACTCTGTATCTCCTCCTCGTCCGTCTTCTCATAATCAACATCCTCGACTCTCTCAATCTTCTCATAATTAATGATAGCACCAAAAGTAGTTTCAACCTCACTTGATTGCTCAGCCGCAGCCAACGAAATCGCAACACTAGACACAGAAATAGGCATAGACTCGGGCGCATCGGGCAGGGGAACCTCAACTATAGCATATAAATGTCTATATACCTCAGTTGGTCCACATCAACCATAAGAGAGTGTATCTCAACCCTCATAGTAGACAGAATATTTGAACTACCCTCAGCCTTTTCTCGAACCTCCAATCTAGCTGTGAGGTTATCGAACCTCATGCCAAGTGACACTGTAGCGGCTCACACTGAGTCACCTATCCCTCAAAGGAACAAACGCGGCCTCAATCACCCTCCTAATCAACTTGGGCATATCACTCTAAACCGTTACAGCCTTAACATCCGTGAGCTAGCAAGATTGCCTATGTGATATATCATGGCCTGAGTCAAAGGGCTTGGTAGATAAGGGTAGGGCAAGGTTTAGTTGTAGAAGTGGAAGTAGGTGGTACGAATGAAGGTTGGGTATATCTGATTGCTCCACAGATGGAACACATAGAGTAGCCTTGGCCTGAACAGTGGCAGGATCAACTACAAGTGTAATATCAGGTGGAGGCGGCTTTCTTCGAGCCACATCATCCCATAAGTAGTCAGGTCAGCTTCGATCCTCCGAATGTCATTCTAGGAAGCGAAGGTGATCCTTACATCAGCCTCTCCCTGAAAGGGAACTTCCACAGTCTCACATAGTTGTGTGATCAAGATTAGGAAAGAGAGAGAGGTCTGCTCTTGTCTATGCCTCATCAATATATCATATACAATAATTGAACCCACATTTATCTTGTCCCTATCAATTATTGTGCCAACTAAGAAAACTTTTAGGTGCTGGAGGATAGATTCATTTTTCGAAGGCATGATATTGTTGCTAATGAATCTAAACCAGTATTGGGCCTCAACTTTTATATCTTCCTTCTATATATTTGCACCGACTGCTGTCCATAGAGAAGAAGCATAAGAAACTAGAGGTGCTAGATAACCTTTTAATGAATCAAGATTATGACGCATCCAGAATATAAACATCTCAGCCCATTTTTTTGGAATGCATAGGGCAGTATTGTTTGCACCTACGTAAAATTATACCATGTTGCCACACACTTCTACTTCCTCCAAGGGCTTCAAAATTGTACCGTTAATCTTCTTTGGTAAAGTTAGTGCATATGCCATGTAAAACTCTCGGACCACTGCTGGAACATAAAGAAGTTGAGGCTTTGTAAACTCCTTAAACCTATGAAACTTTATGGTTTCCCGAATGGGCGGGTCCTTACTTATTACCCCATTACTGGAGAGTCTTGTCTTCTCAAGAATTATCCACTCTCTAGCTACCTTGAGCCTCTGGACGTCCCTCGAAGGAATGATCAGGAGAACACGAGAAGTTGGTGTTTGAGCCTGATGAGTCTGTACTAACTTTAACCAGATGTCCATTCTTTTTTGGGCAACAAATTTCTTTGGCTACTCACTGAACGCATAGAAGAACGCAAAGTGGTTTGTTATTGACTTAGAGCCCTAGATGGCTCATTAATAAAGATACCCTTGCTTCTTTTCAATGGGGAAGGAGGAGACTCTCTGTCAGATTCTGTGTCTGAAGTCACAACCTGTTTGCCTTTTGGTTTGGCCATTTCCTGCAAAGCAAAATCATTCAAACATAGGTTCAGTGAAGCTTTGTTGAAATCAAACTAAAAAGAAACACATTTTAGAGATATGTTTTGAGGCTCGCTTACTAGGAAGGTGATTAACCTAATAGGTTAGGCGAGCTTAGGTAAGCACGTCAAAAATGACAGTGCACAGTTATATTGAACTTCGGCATGAAGGTGATATCATGTCCAACTCAGTGATTCATCGAATAATTTTTGGCGGGCTAGGACGAGTCTGCCAAAAGTGACAATGCAAAATTAAATAAAACAGGCACAAAGGGTGATGTCCATTCCCACTTGGTAATACATCGGGTGGATTTCAATGGACTAAGACAAGACCGCCAAATGGGATAGTACCCATGTCACATTTTCAATCAAGGAAGTTGGTCTGGGGCTTACTTGGTGATTCGGCTAACTACCTTGGCGAGCTAAGACAAGCTCTCCAAAAAGGTAGGGTTAAAACCAATGCCTATTTTCACAAACTCAACCACATTATGCAACAATAACCGTTTTACAATTAACTTTACAATCTACCCACATGATTTTCTACCCATAGGTTATCAAAATTACCCTAATGTTCACAATGTATTTCCCAAAATGACAATTTACCCTTAAAAAAGTCATCACTCTATCTATCATCGAGATAAATCAGGCAATCCAAGCAACACTGGTCTAATCAACTTCACCCATACAAATTTCAATAAAGACCCATCACAAATGAGGGTTTAGTTCCAATTTTTTTACCAACACAAACACTTTTAGCAATGTGGGCACAAAATGAACTATCTTACACATGAGTATTGTTCAATACGATTTATTTAGCATTACACATACAAATTAAACAACAATATGATTCAACTAACACTAAGCCCACATAAAAAACAACAATTTCTAGCACAAATGATAAGATAGAAATAAAAAAAAGACCTTAGATAGTAGAAAAACACAAAAATAAGAGAACTAGGGTTGGGATTGAGAGGCCAACAATCCAACGTACTTCGATCAAATGAAATCATGCAATGAATACAGTAACTAAAATGAGGGTATGGGGGGTTTAGGAAGGAAATAGGAACAAATAGATGAAAATGTTTCTTTTTTAACATGAAAAGACTCTTGGCCTATTTAACTCAAACCCACTCGGCGGACTGCGACTAACGTCATAGAATGCATTTGGCGAATCACCGAAGGAACTAAAGCTTGTCGATGAGGCATGAATTGATACCAAACATGAAGGTTGATTCCGTGAACTCGATAGAGTTCACTTAGTGCTCTTAGATGGATTGCAAATTAGAGCTTAGATCGCCTATGTTGATATTATATTTTTTCACTTTTTCAGTTCAGAATAAGTCCACACAGTGCATTCGGCGGATCGCTAACATGGGTTTTGGCTTCACCTAAATTACCTCTCTCAACAATTTGACTTCTTTTCCACCTACACCCCCAACACACGTTATTGAAAGCAAAATAAAATAAAACTTGGGTTGCCTCCCAAGAAGTGCCTTATTTAACATTGTGGCATGACACAATTCTCAATTCCTCAATAATCATTTCTTGGGATTTAGGATGGTGTCCCTAGGCAATGTTCCTTTTTTCCTTAGGTTGATATGGGTGGAGATTTGACAGATTCGAGTCTCCAGCTGTTTGATAGACATCGAATGACAAGTCACTTTTTGAGTTAAGATGGAGAAGTCATTTTTCAAGTCCTTCAACACCTTGTCGGAACCTTCAACCTTGTTGACGATCCTTGTGAAAATATCCTCGGTCTGGTTTCCTTTCGGTCCAGCTGGCTCCTTTGGTATTGGATGATGATGGGGAGGAATCTACCTATCTTTTCCAGCCTCCTAATCTTTCAATTTTCAACCTCTCCAATATTTTAACCGTTATATCTCTCTTTGTTCACACCTTGTCATTGGTAGTTTGGGTGAGAACTCCCTATTATACTTCCCAAGTATTGTACTTCATCATTCTAACACCCCCAAAACAAAATTCTAAGTTAAGACTTGAACTATTCTTCATTTACTTGTAAGGTCATATCAGGTGATTATTAAATTTCCCATATGTGTAAAGTTCAATTCTTTAGTGTGGGAATGATTTTGGATATCAATTAAGGTCTCTAGAATCTCCTAGAACAAATTTGAGTTGAAAATTTCCTTACCGATTAAGATTTGATGTAAGATTCTACTTGGGTCAACTTCAAATGACCATATCTCTTGGAATATAAAGAGTTACGTGGCCCAAACCTATCAAATTAAAGGTATTTGAATCTTCTTTCCAACGACAAAATTTCGCGTCAATGTGAGTTTAAAGTAAAGAGTTATGACCATTTTAGTAACCTGATATAGTGCAACAACGAATTAGCCAATGGGAAATCATTAAAAAGGGTCAGTTTTCTCTTTTTACCTCTAAGAAAACCCTAAACGAATTTCTTAACTAATTAAAGGCCCAACCCAATCAGAGTTTCATCGCTTAATCCCCCATTCTCTTATCTCTCAAACCCTAAGGAAAAATCATAACATAGGTCTTTCATTCAAGATTCTTCTTCAAGGTAAGTCCTCCAAGAATTCTATTTTTTTGAACTCAAATTTCTCCACAAAATTATGAATTAGTAATGAAGATCATAATTCTTGTCCATAGAGATTTTAAGAAACTAATTCAAGTATCTCAGGAATCATGTTCTTCCAATGTAAGACTATTATAGTGTTGGACTAGTTCGTCCTCACGCCCTACATCTACTTTCAAATTAGTAAAAGAGTAATCTAGGATTCTATCCCTTGATTTGAGTATTCCTGAGATAAGTTGATTTTGAGTTCTTAAGTTCCTGATTCTTTTTAAAATTCTATTCCAAATTATTGAATTTCTATATGTTATGCATTGAAATTCTTGAGTTGATTCGTTCATGTCTATATTTCAGCATCAACCCTATGAATTGAGTATTTTTTAGATGAGTAGTATCGTTGAGTTCTAAGTTCTTGAGTTGTTGAGTATTGAGTTTTCTATATTGTTATTGAGATCCTTCAGATGAGTTGTTCATGTCCATATTTCAGCATGAACCCTATTTTGAGTTATAAATTTTGAAAATATTTTAAAGCAAGCATTTTTGTTTTAAATTGATTTTTTGAGAAAGTAAGGAGAAGTTTGAAAAAGAGTTATAAAACATGATTAGTATGACAGTCGAGTATGTCATCAATGTTTAAGAAGTTTGTATCTAGATATGCCATCAATATTTATGCAGTATGACTTCCCGAGTCATCAATGATCAGATCACAATATGATTTTTGATATAGTTTTGAGAAAGACATTCCCAATGTGAATTGAGAAAGAGTATAAGGAAACTAAGTATTCTCAAATGTATCAATTGTTATATTGAGAAAAAAGAAACCTTGATTTCTAGATGAGTTAATGAGTTCAGAGATATTTTAAAGAAGTTACCTCTTTTAAGAGGTTATTTTGAGTAATTACCTCAAAATACAGAAAGAGTATGTTTTATACATTTGAGCATGAGTATATTATTGAAATAGTATTAAGCACCGATATGGGGATAAGTTCAGACAACTCAAAATCCTCATAAACCATGTATGCCAACATAGGTAAAGGATCATACTTTATAAATGAATACTTATTGCTTAGTGGATCCTTTTAGTTGAGGTGTCCTATATCCCGACAAGGTATAGGACAGTTCTGGCAGCGTGGGCGAGACGTTGTATCATCATGTAGCTCATAGTGATTGTTGTCGGTTAGAGAATCTCCTAAATAGATATAAACATGTATTTTTATTATATCACTTATTATGTTGATTTTCATAGATAAGTAAGTGTTTTTGTAAATTTTTAAATGATTTCATTCCCTTAATCCTTTACATTTAGTGGATTTTTTGTTTTATCTAATGCAATCTAATCAGTTCAGTTATTTCTTATTCAACTATATTTTGTAACTCATACATTCAATGTAATAATGTCATTCGACTTGCATATTTTAATGATGTAGATACATGTCCTTAGGATCCTCAACAAGAGTCTGTTGAGATCACTTTGTCTGCTTGCAAGCTTTTCAGTAAGACCTCTTTGCTTCCAGAGGACTTCAGTTTTATGAGTTGTTACTATTAGTAACACTTTGAGTAGTCGTGGGTCTTTTCCCAACACTCGTCTATATATAGTAGAGCCTTCATAGATAGACAGTTTTGGAGAGTCTTTCAGTTTTAAGATATTTTATTTAAACTTATGTTCCATACTTAGTATATTCAACAAAGTTTTGAGATTCACTAAACTACTTTTAAACATTTCTTTCAATTTGATGATTATGTATGCTTGAGTTAGTCTTCCGCTTGTAGTCAACCAGGATGAGGGTTCGCTTGGAGACCAGCAATGATTATCGAGTGCTGGCCACGTCCAGGGTGTAGGATTGCGTCGTGACACTCATAGTAAAATTCCTCAAACTTGCATCTTCTCGGCAATGCCCACCACTTATTCTAACCACATTTACCACTTTCAATCTACCTCCCATGACATTTTTGGACAATGAATCAAGTTTGGTCATCATTTTTGCCATACTTTCATCTCGCTCATGGTCCTTCTTAATTTGTTCTTTGTGCATTCCTAGTTGTAAAAGAGAAAATTGATCCTCTCTAGTATTCTATGCTCGGTTGAGTTTGGTCATTTCATCTAACAACAACGTTGCTACCTCATATGCTCGTCGCATATGTTCACTTTGGGCCAATTAATCAGCCAAGCCTTTATTGATGGAATCAAGGTTACAATAAAAGTATTGCAATAACAAATGTTATGGAACATAATGTGTTGGACATTGTAAGAGTAATTTCAAGAATCGCAATCACGTCTCGTGTAGAGGTTCACCTCCAATTCTTTTGAAATTTTGGATCCGATCCCTAAACTTGACCATTTTCTAGGGAGGAAAGAATCTCTCCAAGAAAACTTCAGTCATCTCCTCCGAATAAGTAATAGAGTAATTTAACAATTCCGCCAAACATCTTGTAGGTTCACCCGTCAAAGAGAACGTGAATAATCTCAACCTTATGGACTCTTGTGAGATGTTCTTGAACACAAATGGCCCACATACATCCACAAAATTCTAAGGTGATCATGGGGTCTTCATGAGCTAAACCCCCAAAAATTCATGTCAATTGGAGTAGCTGTAGCATTGTTTCGGTTACATGAGGCTGCCCTCCCTGCTATAGGAGGTAACCCGATGGCTCCTGTGGATTGAATGACGTTCATGTGCATGTCCTTCAGATCACCCATAATATCATTTTTGTTGTAGTGACTAGCGTTGTCACTACCGTGGTCACTCGTGTTTTATACAAACAAATAAGCAAACCACATTATCAAGCAACAATCTACTACAAAAATAAAAATCAAAACTAATTTCTCAAATAGAATTCTTAGCCATCAATCCCCGGCATAGATACCATTTTTTATAACGCTTAAACTACTCTCTAAAAAAAATTCAAAGAGTAAGAGGTTGTCGTCAATAAAAATACCCAAGAAAGAGTCAGGGTCGAATCCCGCAGAGAGTGATATAGTGCAAGGAATTCTACCAAAAATTTGATAATGTAAATCAATTCATGTGTACTAGGTAAGGATAATGGACGGATGATTCCACCAAATTTACAAAAAGGGTTTTGGTATCAAGAGTCACAATTAAACTAAAATTTCAGAAATTCAAGTAATTATCAAGTAATCTAGGGGTGCGGGGATTGGAAATCAATGTCACTTTGGGGTTGTTGCATTGCTCAATAGTGATAAACATTCATCGATTGGTTGGGTCAACTTCCATGACACTAATGTTCTTTCAACCTTATAGCATCAGTTCATAGAATCTATTTTCGGTCTCATCTATATACATAACTAAACAACCCATTACTTTACATTATTCTATCTTTCAAGCAAAATTAGGGTAAATAGATCCGACCCATAATCTCTTTTTGAAGCCAACTATTGACATCAAACCTAAATTGCATGTATCAAACTAATTACCCAATCCAATCAATCTTTGTCGAGCATCAATCGTAGATTGGAAGAAGGATTAATTTTTCAACCTTAAATCATAAGTTAACCACATGCTAATTAGCTCAAATCCATGGATGAGAAGCAATAAAACAGAGCAAAACACAATACCCACTACATTAAATCAACGCCCAACCTCATAATTAAACCCCTAGACTTAGGGTTATAGCCACCCATCATAAAGTGTAACGAAAATATACCTATTACGATAGCAACCATGAGTAAGATGAAACTAATCAATTATAAGTAACACCCACTTCGATTTCAACTTCCAATTGTCAATTCCAAAGAGTAAAACTACAAACCCCAAAACTAAAGATGTTCTTCACAAGGTAAAATAGTTTAACTCTAAAACTCTAAAGAAAAAGTTTCAAAATTGATGTATTGTTGATTATTGATGTATTTGTTGTGGAAGGGATAGTTCCCACATGAATTGCTTAGGTATAAATGTGAAAGGCTTTGTCACATTGAATGATTCTAGGTTGAAAGGATTGCTCACCTAAAATGAATCTACGTTAAAGACTAAGCAATTGATGAGGCTAGAGGTGATTACCCTTGGCCTTTAAATGAGAAGGATATGAGGCGACTACCCATATTCCATAGAATAGAATAAGAGGCAACTACCCTTATTCCTTGATATTCAAAAGAGGCGACTCCCACATTCATATAATGATGATTGGACATGGAGGCGAGTACCCATGATCCTTATAAAAAGACATGGAGGCGAGTGCCCGTGTCATATGATGTTGGACATGGAGGCGAGTACCAATGATTCCATAGTATGTAAGGCAAGAGGCAAATACCCATGAGCCTTTATAGCTAGGCAAAGAGGCGAATCTCCATGTCTTAAAAAGTAAGCAGGAATAATATGTGAAATGTTAAGATGAATGATTAGCTTGGATTGTTGCTTGGGTTGCCTTCCATGAAGAGTAAGACTAGAGACGGATTACCCAAGTCTTGACTAAGGATAATTTTAGGTCACTTCAAGAAGTACTCCTCCTATGTTATGATGATCTATTATGTGCATTCATTATGCTTCATATCTTATGTTGACTAATGCTTATGTTTATGTTGATGTTTATGCAAGCTATCATATTTAGTACATGTTTGTACTAACGCATAATCTTGCCTACATTTCTCATCCAAATGTAGGGTCCGGCGATATCGACTATCATCCCCGTGGCTAGGATTGTAGTAGAGGCAAGACTTGAAGATTGGTGAGTCCTCATAGCATTCTAGGATTGACCACTATTTCCTTATGTTCTTTCAATTTACTATTTGAACATTGAGGTATGGGCTGTGTCCCAAAATATTCATCTTTTAGATGGTTTTGAGACAAAGTGTAATAGACTTCCACTTTTGAAATACAAACTTTGATTGGGTTGAAAATGTTTTAAATTTTTGCTCATTTCTATTATCTTGTTTATGAAAGCTAAGTGGTTTGTATGATACCTCTTGGGGTCTTGTATACCATGTTACATCTAGGGGGTACCCTTGGGTTGTGACACATCCCATTTTGAAGTTTATCAAGCTCATAAACGGCAGAGTTTGCACCAAAGTTATGAATTAGGGTTTAGATACTGTGATACATGCAACAACTATTCTTGGTGAAAATTACCACCGTACTTTCTCCTACTTCACCAATCTTTCCATTGTTCAATAATGTGTAATATATATGCTTTGTTAATTGTTAGTGTTTTCTTGATGATTTGGAGTGAAAGAAAAAATATGTTTTGTTTGATGCAAATATATGTTGAAGGTGAGTTGAAGGAAATATATGTTTTGTTTGATGCAAATATGTGTGCAAATTAACTTGAATGGAAGGGTTAAAAAGGTGAGGTGTATATATGGATGTGGAAAAAGTTGACAAACTAAATATATCTCCCTAAGAAAATAAGTAAAAATATGCTTGATCATTACACCATATAATAGTCATCATGACTTTTTTACATTTTAGTTTGCAAAACCAATGATACTACTTTCTGATAATATTTTTGGGTAATTATTTTTGTTATTTCTTAGTATTGTCGATACATATGTAATTTTAGCGGCAATTAACATTTTGTTAATGTCTTTAAAGCCTATAGTGATATTAGATGCAATTAACTAATATCACACATAGCTAAATTTCTCGTGATAGCTTCAGATAACCGCATATACAATACGCCTAATACATTGCTTGATTTTCCATGGCATGAAATAACTTGTATGAATTTGTTCCAAGCTAGCTACAATTTTCGTTGAATTTTAGTATTTATTGATGAGCAAGATGATGACTTTGAAGAACATCCTATATTTTTAGAACAAGGATAATAACAATTTCAGAAATCCAAAATAAAACTTATTTGACTTAGAGGTACATTAACACATTTCTTGGATAATCTACCCGTTGGTATTTCTGATCAATTTCCTACTCGGTTGTCGGGGGATCAACAAGTGGAATACCATTAGGAGCGTCATCATAACCCATAGACTCATGCTCTTCCGTTTCGAGAATGAAGCTCACAACCACCTAGTAGTGAATTGAAAATCGTTAGCAAGTACATAATATGCAGTCATACATAAGGGTAAGTACATCCCAAGGCTTTGATCTAGTGATAAGAGAGAATCATGAGATGTTCAAGTTATGCACACAACAAGGTTCAAAGTTTGAATCATATCACAAACAAAGGCCTTCTACTTAATTGAACAGTATAGGGGTGGAACCATTATCCACTGAATTTTGAGTCATGCACTACTAGTTAATCCAAATGCAGAAAAAAAAACTTGAACCCAAGAAAAGAGATAGTTAGAAGTACAACACCTCTACAAGAGTAGCAGTCATGAGCATTCCAAAAATGTAACCATCGATAACACTATGATCTGGACTAGATAGTAGCACGTGAAGACTACGTGTTCTACTACTTTCTACCACCATGAATGACATTGATAATGAGATGATAAGAAATTGACCCTGCATACAAAGAATAAAAGACATGCTTGATGAGAAATTCCAAATAAGTATGCTAGAAGATAATCAATGTATACTCGGTTATCACCTTTATCAAATTTTAGCATCAATATACATGGTAGAGTCACCAAAACAAGCTAAATCAATTGACAATTGATATGACAACTTGTACCAATTAAGTTCAGTAATAAAAACTTTCTAAAGAAACTGTTAACTCCTTAAATGTTTTCTATGTCTAAAAAACAAAATCACAAGGTAATCCTTCATAGAGTAACATGATCAATTATGCCCAAAATTTATCAGCTACCAACTACTAATTGATATCTCAAATGAAATTACTAGGGTGTATAAAGGAAGAAAAGTATATGTCATCACATCAGACAGAGAAAAATCAAGGAAAATCAAGCCTTAACAGAGTCAATTTGTTGCAATATAGGCCTAACACTGCATGTTAAAGGTTTTATTGTGTTTCATACCATTGCAAGTACATTCAACATACTTATGACAAAAACACTTCAAACATAAAAAAGGACTTGGGGATTAAAAAACTAAAAGAAGATATTCACAAGACGTAATTGGCACCCGACTCTGACAATCAATATAGAAGTGGAGCTAGAAGACCATATGGGGTCGGCCAAATTTAGTAGCTTTTGCTAAAATAACGCATTAAGTTTAGATCACAATTATTAATATTTAAAATCAATATTCTAAAATTAAGTACCCATAAAGTTGAAATCTTATCTCTACAAATGATTTCTTTAGGCGAAATCCTAAATCTAACTAATTGTTAATAATTTGACTGAGTTACCTATTTAATTAAATATGAATTTTATTTAGTTAATATCTATTCATTAGAGTCTGAATCTAAATGCTAACAATGGGACTGAAATTCATCAATATCTACTAGGCTAAGTCATTATATTCTATAAGAATATTGAAAAAGAGTGATAAAAACATGTCCAGTGGCATACATAATTGGTAATAGTAGGTAGAAAAGGAAAACACTTGATAGTTCAATTAAGAAGCCCAGAATCGTAAAAATAATTATAATTTAAGTGTGTTTTCGATGATTTTTCTTTAAATTAGACTTTAATTTGCAAAGTAGTAGTTAAAGAAAAATTAATGATTATGTTGAGTCGAGAACGATTTTGAAGACTGACAAAGAAAGTATTACTTGCAAGAAACAAGTCTCTCAAACTGATTAGTCTAGACATAACTGATTTCCATACGAACAAAACAGTCTTACACACGCAGTAGATGACATGTGCTGATTTGTGAAATAATCATATGATTCCAAGTTCTACAAGGAAAAGGAAGTGGATAAAGAACAAAACCTAGTTAGAACAGGATTCCGAGTCCTACAAGGAAGAGGAAGTACTACAAAGTTATTGAGTTAAAGTCAAAGAAGGAAAGAACTTTGGGTCTATAAATAGGGCAGGGTTTTCTCCAAAGAAATCTGCGCACTTACAATAGAGAGATACAAGCAGGACACAAAAAAAGTTTTGAGAGAGTTTTGATTGAAGATTTGAGGTGTTGCGTATAATCAAATGGAAGAGTTTATTTTGTTATTCTGAGTTTTTATTTATTGGAAATTTCATAGTATGGGTTTTTCTAACAAGTTGGGGTAATTTGTAAACTTTGTGGGACAGAAACCTTAAGGGTTTTCTAACTTGAGCTTAGAAATTAGAGTTTATAATTTCTTAGGTTACATAGGTTTGTAAACGTTTTGTAGTTTGAAGTTTTGAGTTACTAAATGTTTGAAGCTGAAAACTGTTGGGATGTTGACTTAAAAACTTGCTTACTTTAAACTACAAATTAAGTAAGGAACAAATAGTTTGCACGTGTTCCTTACAAGAATTAAGGAGGTTATAATTCCAACAATTAGTATCAGAGCAAGTTATCTAAACAAGAGTCTAATAACTCAACATAATATAACAATGAATTATGTACCTCTTCTTTGACATGAGCAAGGACAACACATCAAAAAGCCACCATTTTTCAATGGATAATACTAGTCATGGTGGAATGCAAGAATGGAGGATTTAATTCAGGCTAAAGACTATGAACTATGGATCAAAATCAGTGACGACCCTTAAATGCCTACCATAGAGAATAGTGAAGGGAAAGATATTCTAAAACTCAAGACTCAGTATAGAGAAGCTAATTACAAAATTCGAGGAAAGCATGCTAAAGCTAAATGTATCCTTGTATGTGTACTCAGACCCTGACGAATTCAATCAAATCTCTGGTTGTACCACTGCAAAACAAATATGGGATACCTTTCTAAATGACCTTAATGTTACTACTCAAGTTAAAATATTTAGAATTGGTAGACTCTTATATGAGTACGAGGCCTTCTATGAAGAATGGAGAATCTCTTCAAGATATGATAACAAGATTCACCACACTGTTAAATGAATTAATAACCTTGGCAAAAATATACACAACTGAGGAACAGGTAGACAAAGTACTTAGTACTTTTCCTAGGTCATGAGAAATAAAAGTCACTTGAATAAGAGAAGCTAAATATCTGACTAGTATGACACTGGATAAAGTGGTACAAACTTCAAGACATATGAGATGAATGCTGACAACAACAAAAGAAATGAAGGAAGCAAAGACAAGAATCTTGCACTCAAAGTTACTGAAAGTGATGAATCTGACTTAGATGATGAATACATAGCATTGATAAGAAGGAACTCTAAGAAACTCTTCAAAAAGGGAATGAACTATGTAAAAAAGAAATCACTAAACAAGGATAAGAGTACTGAAAATATTCAGAATGGTGGATGTTACAAGTGTGGAAAAACTTATCATCATCAAGTCAAGGACTGTCCTATGTGGGATGTTGAGTGGATAAAATAAAGGGTTGAAAAGTAAAAGATCTGAGAACAAGTCAATAGGTGAAAGGGTAAGGAAATGGAAAATAGTCAAGCTATGTATACCGCTAGGGAAACGGGTTCAGACAACTCTAGAAAGGAACATGATGACGTTACACTGATGGCTTTGGAGGACTCAGATCCTGAACCAGACTTAAACTCTGAAGTAAAAGAGGTAAACATTGTTGATATCAAAGAAAAACTGAAGCTTTTTTCGAAGAAAAAACTACCACTTCTAATGCTCACTCTCACAAATACTATCCAAGAACCAAATAGGAGCAAGAATCAGTTGATAAACTACATGACTAGTATAAAGTTTGAGTATATATATTTGGAAAAATTTAATACTAACTTAAAAGAAAAAAAATTAGATTTTACTTCAAAATACCCAACAACTTGATTCTTGCAACATGTCACTAAAAACTCAAAATTTGACATATGAGATGAATGTTGACAACAACAAAAGAAGTGAAAGAAGCAAAGAAAAGAACCTTGCACTCAAAGTTACTGAAAGCGATGATGAAGACATAACACTAATAAGCAGTAACTTTAAGAAACTCTTCAAAAAAAGAACGAACTATTTAAAAAAGGCATCACTAAAGAAGGATAAGAGTATTGAAAATATTTAAAATGATGGATGTTACAAGTGTGGAAAAACCTATCATCAAGTCAAGGACTGTCATATGTGGGAAGTTGAGTGGAGAAAATAAAGGGCTAAAAAGGAAATTATCTGAGAACAAGCCAATAAGAGAAAGGCTAAGGAAAGGGAAAATAGTCAAGCTATGTATACCACTAGGGGAACGGGTTCAAATAACTCTGGAAAGGAACCTGACTACATTGCACTGATGGCTATGGAGGACTCAGATCCAGAACCAGACCTAGACTCTAAGTAAAAAAAGTAAACATTGTTGATCTCAAAGAAAACTTGAAGCTCTTTTCTAAGAAATTTTTTATCTCTTCTAATGCTTACTCTCACAAATACGGTCCAAGAACTAAATAGGAGCAAGAATCAGTTGATAAACTTCATAACTAGTCTAAATTTTGAGTATATATATTTTGAAAAATTTAATACTAACTTAAAATAGAAAAAAAAAGTTTTTTCTACAAAATACCCTTGCAACATGTCACTAAAACCTGAAATCTTGAAATTAAATGTTATTTGTAAAGAAAAATATAAAGAGATTGATCAACTTAAGTATGAACATGATGAAAGAAGGCTCGAAATAGAATTGTCTTCAGAAAAGGAAAATTCTAGGAGAATGAATCTTGAATTTTCTAGGATTAGATTTGATCTTGAATGAGCAAATAAATGGACAAGTTGTTCCATGATTGTAACACATCTAGGGAAAAACACTTGTAATATAAGAACTGGAATAAGTTTTGAAAACGACACTAAAGAAGGAGCCTCTACATTATGCACACTACGTGGTAATATGGGTGACTCTAAAAATAGGTATGTGCAAAAGAACACAAAACTACCGAATTATATGAACAAAGATCTCATTCATCCTTTTGATCAAAATAACGGACCCAAGTTGATCTGGGTTCCAAAATCTAACCCTTGATTTTTTTGTCAGGAAAAAGTGAGAGGAAGAAAGTAACACTAGTGTATGGATAGCACTCTCAAGGCACATATCTGGAGATAAAATATAGTTCCTCTCACTTGCAGAAAGAAAGGGTGGAATGGCTACATTTGGTTGAGCAAAAAGGGTCAAATCAAAGGCATAAAAAATAGGCAAAACTAACGAACACTCAATCGACAAAGTGTATCACGTTGAACGTTTGAATCATAACTTTCTCAACATATCATAACTTTTTGATAAAGGAAATAAGGTAAGTTTCTCTTCCACAGGAGTTGAAGTAATTAATCTTAAAACATAGGAAACTATTCTAACTGCACAAAGATATAAGCATGTATACATTGTAGATACTACAAAGGTACCTACTGAAAATCATGTATGTCTAAGCGTAATGGATAGAGATCCTTTACTATGGCATAAACTCATGGGTCATGCGAGTCACGTATAGTTAAACAAACTTATTTCTAAGGATTTAGTAATAGGAATTACCAAAACCAAGTTTAAAGAAGAAAGGATTTGTGAAGCATGTACTCGAGGGAAAAAGATAACATATTTCTTTAAATTTAAAAGGTTATGAGCTCAACCAAGTCCTTAGATCTGGTACACATGGATCGATGTGGACCCATGAGAAGCAAGACTAAGGGTGGAAAGAAATATGTTTTTGTTCTAGTAGATGATTTTACAAAGTACACTTGGACACTCTTGCTTGCTTCTAAGGACAATGCCTTTGAAGCCTTATGTGCCTTAATAAGAAAACTTCAAAAGAAACTTGACAAACAGCTGATAGCTATCAGGTCTGATCATGGAACTAAATTTGAAAACTTAAATTTTTTCCAATATTGTGAATCTCATGGGGTTGACCACAATTTTTTTGCTCCCAAGACTCCTCAACAAAATGGAGTAGTAGAACAGAATGTCAGAACCCTTCAAGAAATTGCTAGAACCATGATGGTTGCAAACAATATAACTAATCAATTCTGAGTTGAAGCCATGAATACCACTTGCGAAACTATAAGTAGATGTATGTCTAGATCCATTTTAAATAAACTTTCTCTAACTTACTAAAAGGTAGAAAACCTAACTTATCTCATCTAAGAACCTTCGGGAGTAAATGCGTTATTCATAATAATGGAAAGAATGTGTTAGAAAAATTTGATGCCAGAAGTTATAAGGGAATTTTTCTAGGATACTCCTCACATAGCAAAGCTAATAGGGTACTAAACAAAAGTTTATTATTTGTAAAATAGAGTGTACATGTAGTATTTTGTGAAATCAATGTTATGTCTAACCAAAGTTTGTAGGATGATGATGAACCATCAAGATTATATGTTGAGACTGCACATGAATAGGTAAACGAACCAGCTACCTCTCTTTCAAATGATGTAAGCACTACTCTCTCTCATGAAGACAATGAGGAAAACTCTGAAGAAACACTTGAGGAACATGAAAGGGAGCTAATTAGTAGTTCTTGCTCGGAACAACATGGGTTTGTACTAAAAGACTAGCAGTACCAAGGATCACATCTAATAGACAACATACTCACTGATCTGAGATCAGGAATAATCACCAGTTCTGGACTAAAGAATCATTGTGCATTCAATGCATTCCTTTCTATGGTTGAACCAAAGAAAATCAGTGAAGCCATGCAAGATGGAGACTTGATTATAGCCATGTAGGAGGAACTAAACTAATTCAAGAGAAGTAATGTCTGGAACCTAGTGCCAAGACCACCAAACAAAAGCATCATTGGAACAAAGTGGGTGTTCAGGAACAAGTTGGATGAACATCGAACTATAAAGAGAAACAAATCAAGGTTGGTAGTTCAAGTTACAATCAAGAAGAAGGCATAGATAATGATAAAATCTTTTCCACTGGCAAGATTAGAGGCAATAAGACTACTTATAGCATTTGTTTCTCACTTGGAATTCACATTGTATCAGATGAATGTAAAAAGTGAATTTTTGAATGGTCTACTAAAAGAATAAGTATTTGTCAAACAACCCCCGGCCTTTGAAAATAATGACTATGCTGACAATATCTATAAGCTTTACAAAGCTCTCTATGGGTTAAAACAAGCACCCAGTGAATGTTATGACAAATTATAAAAAAAAATATTAAGTCATGGGCACACAAGAGGTAAAATTGACAACACTCTCTTTCTTAGGAATAAAGGAAAGGACTTCATAATTGTACATGTATACGGGGACGACATCATCTTTCGAGCAACAAATAAAGGACTCACAAATGAATTTGCCAGCCTAATGAGCTGTAACAACCCAGAAATCTAGTAAGACCAAGCTAGAGTCTAATGGAAACTAATAGGCTAAACTAGAGCCTCACCGTGTGAGTTGGCACAACCTCTAGTTGGTGTCTAGGGTGAAGTTGGGAACCTAAACTATCAAGGAAGGGTGAAGGAGAACGTGTTCTCTCCTGGGATAGGTTGGTGATCGGCAGCATGGTCGCCCAAAGTGCTTTGGTGATGCGCCAAAGTGCAACTGGGTAGCCTAGTGGGCTGTCCCACTTAGCCAAGGTGCTAGAGAAATGGGCGAAATAGGCAAGGGGTCGCCAAAGGGGTCGGAGATCCGCCCAATTGACCCTCCCCTTCGCGTAGTAAGCTGCCCATTTTGGGAGCTTTCTGTTAAAATGGGCGAAACCCAGGTGCATTAGGTGAGTCGCCTAAGTGACTTGGCGAGCCAAAGGGGGTCCAATGGGCGAGTAAGGTTTTGAAGGGTTTTGATTTTACTAAGAGTGTAGGGTCAACTTAAAATGATGATATCTCTTAGATCAAAACCAATTAGGTGGGCCATTACCTATCCAATTAAAGGACTGTGAGTCCTCTTTCCAACGCCACTGAGTTTGCCCCATTCCGATCTCGGGGTAAAAAGCTATGCCCGAAATAGTGAAGCACTGTCAGGCGGGAAAAATGGGCGAGCCAATGGCCATTAGGCGAGTCGCCTAAGTGACTTGGCGATCCAAAGAGGGTCCATTGGGAGAGCAAGGTCGTGAAGGGTTTTCGTTTGACTTAGAGTGTAGGGTCAACTTAAAATGATGATATATCTTAGCCTAAAATGAATTAGGTGGGCCACTACCTATCAAATTAAAGGTCTCTAAGTCCTCTTTCCAATGCCACCGAGTTTGCCCTATTCCGATCTCAGGGTAAAAGGTCATGCCTGAAATAGTGAGGCACTGTCAGGCGGGAAAAATGGGCGAGCCAATGGCCATTAGGTGAGTCGCCTAGTGCCCTTGGAGAGCCAAGGAGAGCCAATGGGCGAGCTTTAGCGTGAAGACCATAATTTTTAAGTTTTAAGTTGGGCTCTTTAAGTAGTCTTTCCATAACTTGAACCAACACTTTCCCATTCTTTTCCTAACAAATATTTATACTTTTTAAGGTCAAATTTCCTTCAATTTAGTTGCCCCCATTTATTAAAAAGCGAAAAACCCAATTCCCTCTTCTGGCAATAATCCTCTCTCTATGTTCAAGGAAGAAGAAGAAGCCATGAGAGCTAGGGTTTGTATATTGTCAAGGTTATTCCCCAAATATTTTGGAGATTGTTAATTAAGCTATGGGAATTTTTAATTCTTGGTTAGCTATCACCAAGAAGCCCCTTCAACTATGTTTTCAAATTTCTGAAATCTAGGGTTTTCAAATCTAGTCATTGGTCTTCTTCTAAAACGAATTTAATTGTTTAATTAAGGTTTATTATGGTTCACTAAGATGATTTATGACTGGATTAATGGAATATTGTTGGATTTTGATGAAAATATCCCTTGGACCCATGATTTCCCCTTCTTTCCAAATTGTGAACTAGGGTATGACTGGATTGATGATGAAAGCTTAACAATGGATTATGTTTACATTGAATTATGTTTGTTATGGATGATATTACTTATTTTAGATGATTCTATCTTGAATTACAAAGAATCCATGAGTTTTCCCCAAACCTAGCTATGGCTCTTCCCTACACAATGAATGTAGTTAGAATTTGATTCAATTGATTGTGTGTGAGTTGATTATGATGTAATTACATGATCTAAGTATGAATCCACCTATATTATTGATTAACCTAAGATTCTAGGGTTATATCATGAAACAGGCAAATTGAGGGTTAGATGTGAACCTTTAAGATTGATGAACTTCTTAGTGAATTGCCTTAGATTAGATCACCTAGACATGAATTTCTTATAAGTAAAGCTTGTAGACATGAACTAACTTGATTAGGGCTTATATGAATTATCATGTTTGTGTAGTGTTGGGATTGAGTTTATATGTTCCTATATGACTATAATTGGTCAAGAATGAGGCATGTGGTTAGGATACCTTGAGAACTAGGATTACTTAATATTCATGTGAGGCATTGCTTGAGAGTAAGACTTGTAATATGAAGGTGACTCCTAGGGCTTAAAGGTAAAGAGCTAAAATGAATAAGCTAAAGGTGCTAAGGCTCCAAGAAGGAAGCCATTATGTATGTTGATTTGTGTATGGCCCTATTTTGGGAAAACTTCATCTACTTAAATGAGTATATTCATGAATTGAATGTATTACTTGAGTCATGGTTGTATCTATGTTGTATTTGTTGAATGTTAGATGTGTTGACTCAATGTGACTCTTTAATGCAATATATGTGTATTATGGGTGATTGTTATATAATCTACATGCTTATGAACACTTGAGAAGGAAATGTCTATGATGATAATGTATCTGTGGTGTTGATTGCAAGGTTAGTTCGCATATGCACCTTTACATACTTTTATGCATGAAATGTACATGATCATGTTGATCCACTTGAAAGGTCAAGGTGTTTAGTTATTATGTACGTATGATATGTTATGACTAAGGTCGTATTATTGTGTTGATTGAAAGAATAATTCTCATCAACACTACGAATGCTAATGTGAGAGGTTTACTCACTTATTGATGGTTCTAAAGCGAAAGGATATTTCCAATTAATGAATCTTTGAGCTATTATGATAAATGTTGGTTTGAGTACCTAGTGCATTCTCTTATAACCTTAAACTTAAGTAAAGACTTAATGTGACTTTTAAAAGGAGTTATATTTAGCACCGAGCGGATACGAAAATGAGATGGAAGCTTTTACGCTAGAAAGTTTGGCTTCCCAATGGTTCCTTTTACGCTAGATATTCCGGGTTCCCAAATATGTTATCTCATGAGATGGAAACCATTTACGTTAGGAAGTCTCGGTTTCTAGTAGAAATCTCCTTATCCCATAACTATGTGCCCATATAAGTATATAGCAAGTGGATCCACCTTTAAGCAATTATGTACGGTCTACCTTAAGCAAGTAGCACACCCGTTTTTTGGTGTGGGGATAGAACACCGGATTCCATGTAGCTCACGTGGTTTATGTTGGTTAAGGCTAAATCTCCCTAACTGATAAGAATATGAATTATGATAAGAACTTGGGAATGTTTTATGTCTCCTCAAGAGGTTCTACTTAGTATGAATGGGGGTATGAGACTTCATTCGTACATTGCACAAGTAGGCTTTGAGAGTGGGCATGGTATGTCTCTTTTATGATATGATGATTATGAGCTGAATATATGCTTTATATGAATTATGAATATGAATATGAACTATTCTTATGATTCCTTAATAAGCCTTACTTAGTGTGAGTGGGGGTAGGGGACTTCAATTGTACATTGCACAAGTAGACTTATAAATGGGTTGGGGGGTAGGTTCTCTTATGTTATGATGTTATGATGACTTATGAATTATGTATGAAGGTAAGTATGAATGTTAAGGTTTGGCTTCACCTGTCATAGGTTATGAACATGAATGACTCCTTACTTATGTATGTTGTTTATGACTATGGTAAAGTAAGATTTGTATGTTGATGGTAGACTAAAAGTGAGACTTAGTGTAGATAGGATTATGGGATCCTAGCTATGCATTGCACAAGTTTAGCTTAAGGTTGCTCATGTGATAGCCCTATTATGTTGATATGATCTTTTTGTGTACTTATGTATGTAAACTATGTCTTGTGAAGATTGGAGTATGCATTATGTTGTGTAGAAGACTATGATTGTAATTGTGACTATATTCTTTATGTTTTGATGAATTGTGCATGACTTGTCTTATGAGCTACATTCTCCAACTATTTCAAAGATGATGTTCAAAAGTGGCATGAAGCATGGTTTTAAACTAAATGTCCCTTTTAATACATGTTTTAAGGATTTTCTTGCATGGCTTCCATATTCGTACATTTTATGCTAACCAATATTTTGACATTTTCTATAGGTGTAGGCTTTAGAGATATTGGATTAAATACTCGTGGCTAGTACCTTTATAGATCAACAAGAAGACGATTGGTAAGTCCTCATTGTATTCGAGGGCTCAACCACACGTCCGTTATTAGCTTTACTTTTATGTCTTTAGATTTATGTAAGGGTGGTGTCCCTAAGATTGTATTAAAGAGTTTTAATAATATGTTATAGATGGTTTGAGACATAGTGTCATAGACTTTCTCTCTTTTTATAAAGATTTCGAGTGTAAAGAAAAGTTTTAAATTTTCCACATTTTTCCTCTGTTCTTATGTCATGATATGCTAAAGGATTGTATGAGACCCCTTCGGGGTCAAGTACGCCATATTACGACTAGGGGGTGCTCTTGGGTCGTGAAAAACTTGGTATCAGAGCATAAGGTTTTGGAATGGTTTTAGGATGTCTCAAACCACGTCTATTAGAGTCTTGCTCATCGGTGTGAGTCACGACACATCTATGAGCAAGAGGCTATAGGACGTTAGGAAGTTTCACTTCTTCATTCCCTAGTCGTGCTATAGAGTTTAACTCTATAAGGTCTTTCTCTCTAATCGGTGGTCTTCTAGATGTGACTACTTATAGGGCTCTTGTAGCAAGGAGCAAGGGAGAAGGTGTTGGTTGAAATGCCATTATGGCTATGTGACTAGATAAGACTTGATATGCTAGAGTTATATGTCATCCTTATGATGGATTGGTAGTGGTATTGTTAGGCTCCTATGTGATGTTAAAACCCGTATAGTCAAGTTGTTATTCCCCAAATGAGCTTATCCGAGAGTGTAAGGGGTAAAGAGTTTTACCATAAGTTTGGACTATGTTTTGTCTTAAGGTTGACTTTGAGGGTTGCATATATCACCTAGTTAAGGTGAAGAAGAAGAAGTGTAAGTGTTAACCAACATCAAAGAGTTTGTTATCTTTTAATATCTATCTTAAGCATGGTCATTTTGAGTAAGGTGGTTAGATAATACCTAGGTTTGATTGGTTGGTAGATCCCACCAAAAGTGATGATATGGGTTTCTTGATAGGTTTTGCCCTATGAAAATGAGAGATTGCTCGGTGCTTAAGGTTAGAGGAAAAGAGGATGAGAGAAGCTCCTCCTTGTGGTTCTGGAATGTGTTATGCTTTATTAGATTTCGGTGTTACTTGTCTTTGGTGACTTGATAAGCTAGACCTTGATGTTGTCCTTAGTGTGAATGGGCGTCCTAGTTGTTATATAATATTGAGGCTAGAACTCTACTTGACACTTTTTGAGCTTTGGTAGGTTGTTAAGTTTGATTAAAGAAGGTGTTTGAGTAATGCCTATGTGTGTTGAGTGAATATATTCCCCTAAAAAGGATAGAAGTGTAATTCACCATGGTCTAGAATCACGTTGTGTAAAGGAGGTGAAGACTTAGTGATGACTTGCCTCGACCTTAGAGTTGAAAGGAATGGTGCTTAGAAAAGTCTGTATAAGTTAAAATTGCACGAGGAAGATGATGTTCTTAAGGGTAAAGTCATTGATGTCCATGATTTAGTTCGGCATGAAATACTTACCTTGAAAAGTGCCTTGAGTTTGGGAAGTTTAGTCCCAGTTTTGTAGGCTCATATGAAATCTTGAATGAAGTTAGTAGGTTGGGATGCATTGTTGATAGACTTCTATTGATTTTGAACCCAACTTGGCCATTATGATTTGCGTTGGGTTGGAGGATTTGATGATTAGTGGTGTATAAGTGATGCTTAGAGAATGTAGAGGATGGCATTTTAGTAAGGGTTTTGGTTCAAAGTACTTATTTGGGAGGCCAAAGGGCCAATGAGATGTCCCAATATCCTTATGTTCCCCTCTATTCCTCCTCTTGCTTAAGATGATAAGTTCACCTTGATTCATTTTCTAATTTTAGTGTCTTGGATGTTATGTGTGTCCTATAATTTCCTTGTTCCATAGAGTTACTTTTGTTAGCCTTGGTAGGGTTTGGATGCATGATTACCAGACCTCTATTAGTTTTAGAGCCCGGTAATGTTACAATGAGTCTTGGTAGAGCTTTAGGTGTGTTTGAAAGGGTAGTTTTTGAGGTTTTAGTAAGGGGATTACTCCCAAGGGGGAGATCATGTGCTTAGATAGCAAACTTGATTGAGAGTTACGGTATCCTTATCCCTTTCTTCTATTCAAATTTTAGCTCGAAACCAAGAAGTCCTTTTTTGGACTTTTTCCATGTTTAGGAGTCATGAGTATTTTACAGATTTCCATGTTCTCCTTACGTTATGCATGTTTTTGAAAAAAAATAATCTTATTTCATATAAATTGAGATTTCTCATAATTTACATGTTCCTCATGTTGTTGTGCATCTTAGTATGGTGATTGCATATTTGACTTCATGAGATGATGAGATGAATATGCTTTGTTAAGTTGGTTATGAAATGGCACATTGGCTCCATACTGTTGTATTGAGCTTGCTTCAACTGGGAAAAGATAGTCCCTCCAAAGATTTTTTGATTGGTGATGTTTGGAAGCGTTGGTATAGGCTCATGCCTAAGGGGGAGATGGTGTGCCTAGCTAACATTGTTGTTATGTTCCTATATGTTGCCATGACTTCTTTAGGTGATGCATATTCATGAAAACTAGTGTTTTGAAAAAAAATGAGTTTATGTGAATTGTTTCCCTCATGTTGTGCATGTTAATGAAAACTAGTGTTTTGAAAGAAAATGAGTTTATGTGCATTGTTTCCCTCATGTTGTGGTGCATTGAGTAGGATTTGCCTATTGAACTTCAGGAGAAGGTTAAATGAGCATGTTTTAGTTAGGAGTTGAGAATTCCTCCTTGAATGAAATGTTTTTATAATTGCATATGAGCACCATTAAGTATGTTGAGCATGTTATGACTAGGAGAAGGTATACCTCCTATGAACATGAGATATGTTGCATATCACGCATAATGAGTTTGTAGATATAGTTCCTAGTTCCTTGTATTGCATTGATTATGTTTAATTGGAGTTGATGTTACCTCATTTGAATAAATGCACATTGTCAACAATGAATCTTGAGTTGTGCATTATTGATATTTCGTCCATGATGGGCTGCTAGTCTTGAGTCTTTATTTCCATAAATTGTTTAACGTGTCATTTGAGGACGAATGTTCCTAAGGAGGAGATAATGTAACAACCCGGAAATCTAGTAAGACCAAGCTAGAGTCTAATGGAAACTAATAGGCTATTCTAGAGCCTCATCGTGTGAGTTGACATAACCTCTAGTTGGTGTCTAGGGTGAAGTTGGGAACCTAAACTATCAAGGATGGGTGAAGGAGAACTTGTTCTCACCTGGGATAGGTTGGCGATGGGCGGCATGGTCGCCCAAAGTGCTTTGGCGATACGCCAAAGTGCAATTGGGTCGCCTAGTGGGCAGTCCCACTGAGCCAAGGTGCTGAAGAAATGGGCGAAATAGGCAAGGAGTCGCCAAGGGGGTTGGAGATCTGACCAATTTACCCCACCCTTCGCCTAGTAAGCTGCCCATTTTAGGAGCTTACTGTTAAAATGGGCGAAACCAAGGTGCATTATGCGAGTCGCTTAAGTGACTTAGCGATCCAAAGAGGGTCCATTGGGCGAGCAAGGTCATGAAGGGTTTTCATTTGACTTAGTATCACACCCCGAGCTACCCCCAAGACGCGAACACGGGACCTAGGACCACAAGTGATCCCAAGCTAACCCTGCTGGCATGATCATGAGCATACTAAATATAATCTGAATAATAGAAACTGTGCGGAAGCTATAATCATAAATAAAATGAAAAGATGGGGAATACCCATATACTATAACTGAGATAAATGATAACTGATGACTTTAATACAAGGAAGATATTAACTCAATATTAAACTAAATCTAACTATGTCTGAAATAAGCCTCTAAACTGACTAGAAGTGCTGGGACATGCCCCAGCTAAGTCTAGAAAATATGAAACTAAAAGACTGAAAACTGAAAGATGACATGACTATTGTCCTCGAAGAATGAGGACTCACCACTGATGCTGTTGAGCTGGAGATCAGGAACAGATTTAAGCGTGATCTGGATACTGAGAACCTGAACCTACATCACGAGAAGATGTAGCGCACGTATGTGTCATTACTTAAAAGGTACTGAGCGTGCAGGGTAAAGTAAAGCTGAAAGAAGAAGTTTATAACATGCTGAGACTGAATACTGACTGTACTGAAATATGGTCAATGCAATAGAGTCTGACTGAACTGTGGGAGCTACTAATAACCGACATAAAACCACATGAGCTAAATGTGGAGTCCGATGTATACGCCCCATCGAGAGGACCCAATACACCCGACCAAGGGTGTAGAGGCATGCTGGCGTGATCACTAAACTGATGTTGCCCACAGAGGGGACTTACACCTACGTGGCTCGTAGTTCTGGGACTATATGGGTACGCTGAAACCCTGGTCCAACTCGGTATTATGCTACTCCCAATGAATTAAGTAGTTAACTAGTTATGACTGAATTTCTGTAAATATTGGATAGCTCGAACTGAACATGCAAACTGAGAATGCAACAATTAATCTGATAATGATGCATTCATAAATTGAGGCATGTATAACTGAATACTGAAATATCTGACCTAGCATGTGTAATTCAAGAACTAAAGAAATACATAGCTAGGGTTCTGAAATTCATGCGAGAAACGATGTAATAACATGATAATCTGATTTGGAACATTTAAATAACTAATTCATGATGATCTGTTGTAATTCTAGAAACCCTAGGTCTGTTCATAATCATGGAATCAAGAATCTGACTGAATTCTAGGGACCTAATGGGCGAAAGGAACCAACTAGTGAAATCTCACATACCTGGTGACGAATTCCACGGAGAAATCTTTTGATTTCGGGGCTGGAACTGATGGAACCTTGCTGCGTTCTTGAACTAGGGTTCTTGACCTCTCTTCTTCTCTTATTACGCTCTAATTTTTCTAAGTTTGATTAATGATTTTCACTAAGGTAAGCTCTAGTTATGTTTCTTGTCTTAAACTGACTAAAACCTTATGATTTAGGGTCTAAATGACGTATCTTAGGGGTTAAACGAAATAGGAAAAGACCAAAAGACCCCTGAATTAGCTGCTGTCGGAGAGATCGATGGATTGGACTGACGGGCCGTAGGTCAATCGACGGTCCGTCGATTGTAGTCGTCGATTGAGTCTGCTTGACAGGGCTTCACTAAAACGAGCATAACTTTTCACTCGGAGGTCGGATTTTAGCAAACTCGGAGGCTTTGGAAAGAGGATTCGATTATCTATCATATCATAGGTTATGGGACACACAATTATTTTTGTCCTAAAATATATGACCATCTGAAGTTGATCCATCAACAAATTTTCAGCTAACTGGCTGCTGACCCTCATCTATGGTCAGACCTACGTACCGTGGATCAAATGATGGTCTGTGCTGGTCGACCGTAGTTTATGTCAGAGGGTGGGTAAAGGAGGTTTCAATCGACGGACCATGGTCTGATCTACGGACCGTGGGTCTGTCCGTGAGTCGGGACTTAGCCAAATTTTCTGAGTTGGGTCTGGGAGGGGTTTCAGTGGTAAACTACGGACCACCAGCACAGGCCGTGGTCTGGCCTACGGTCCGTGGATGGCAATCGTGGGTTGCATTTGGAACTTCTCAAAATCTGCATTTTTGGTCTGTTTCGAATACGGGGTGTTACAGTTAGAGTGTACAGTCAACTTAAAATGATGATATCTCTTAGTCCAAAATAAATTAGGTGGGCCACTACCTATAAAATTAAAGGTCTTTGAGTCCTCTTTCCAACGCCACCGAGTTTTCCCCATTCTGATCTCAGGGTAAAAGGTTATCCCCGAAATAGTAAAGCACTGTCAGGCGGGAAAAATGGGTGAGCCAATGGCCATTAGGCGAGTCGCCTAGTCCCCTTGGAGAGCCAAGGAGTGCCAATGGGCGAGCTTCAGCGTGAAGACCATAATTTTTAAGTTTTACGTTGGGCTCTTGAAGTAGTCTTTCCATAACTTGAACCAACACTTTTCCATTATTTTCCTACTAGGGTGAGGCGAATCCCAACCCTTTCGTTAGCTAGCTTAGCTTTCCCTCTTTTCAATCTATATCAGATCCTCCATTACTTCTTCGCCAATACCTTTTAGCTTTCCTTTAGCTGCTACTTTTTCCCAGTCCACGCCCAATCAGAGTAGTCAGTGTGCCTGCTCCGTCCTTCTTTGACGAAATGGATGTTGTAGGAGAGGTTGGGAAACCAGTCAAGTATAGTTGATAATCCCATTTTCGAATATGAATTTGAATAGATTCTCTTTATTATTATAAATATAGCTTTTTTATCTTCCACCCTATCTCCACAGCTTTGGGCGACCCCCTCACAAGTATTTATACTTTTTAAGGTCAAATTTGCTTCAATTTAGTTACCCCCACTCATTAAAAAGAGAAAAACCCAATTCCCTCTTCTCTCAATAATCCCCTCTTTAAGTTCCAAGAAGAAGAAGAAGCCATGGGAGCTAGGGTTTGTAAATTGTCAAGGTTCTTCCCCAAATCTTTTGGAGATTCTTAATTAAGATATGGGAGTTCTTTATTATTGGTTAACTATCACGAAGAAGCCCCTTCAACTATGTTTTCAAATTCCCCAAATCTAGGGTTTTCAAATAAAGTCATGGGTCTTCTTCTCAAATGAATTCAATTGTTTAATTAAGGTATATTATGATTGACTAAGATGATTTATGATTGGATTAATGGAGTAGTGTTGGATTTTGATGAAAATCTCCCTTGGACCAATGATTTCCCCTTCTTCCCAAATTGTGAACTAGGGTATGACTTGATTGATGATGAAAGCTTGACATTGGATTATGTTTACATTGAACTAAGTTTGTTATTGATGATACTATTGATTTTAGATGATTCTAACTTGAATTACAAAGAATCCATGAGTTTTTCCCAAATCTAGCTATGGCTCTTCCCTACACAATGAATGCAGTTAGAAGTTGATTCAATTGATTGAGTGTGAGTTGATTATGATGTAATTACGAGATCTAAGTATGAATCACTTATATTATCAATTAACCTAAGACTCTAGGGTTATATCATGAAATAGGCAAATTGAGGGTTAGATGTGAACCTTTAAAATTGATGAACTTCTTAGTGAATTGCCTTAGATTAGATCACCTAGATATGAATTGCTTAAAGCTTGTAGACATGAACGAACTTGATTAGGGCTTATATGAATGATCATGTTTGTGTAGTGTTGGGATTGAGTTTATATGTTCCTATATGACTATAATTGATCAAGAATGAGGCATATGGTTAGGATACCTTGAGAACTAGGATTACATAATAATTATGTGAGGCATTGCTTGAGAGTAAGACTTGTAATATGAAGGTGACTCCTAGGGCTTAAAGGAAAAGAGCTAAAATGAATAAGCTAAGGGTGCTAAGGATCCAAGAAGGAAGCCATTATTTATGTTGATTTGTGTATGCACCTATTTTGAGAAGGCTTTATCTACATAAATGAGTTTATGCATGAAATGAATGTGTATTACTTGAGTCATGGTTGTATCTATGTTATATCTGCTGAATGTTAAATGTGTTGACTCAATGTGACTCTTAAATGCAATATATGTGTATTATGGGTGATTGTGGTATAATGTACATGCTTATGAACACTTGAGAATGAAGTGTCTATGATTATAATGTATACGTGGTGTTGATTGAAAGGTTAGTTCTCACATGCACCTTTACATACTTTTACGCATAAATTGTACATGATCATGTTGATCCACTTGAAAGGTGGAGGTGTTTAGTTATTATGTATGTATGATATGTTATGACTATGGTCGTATTATTATGTTGATTGAAAGGATAATTCTCATCAATAATATGAATGATAATGTGAAAGGTTTACTCACTTATTGATGGTTCTAAAGTGGAAGGATATTCTCACTTAATGAATCTTTGAGCTATTATGATGAATGTTGGTTTGAGTGCCTAGTGTATTCTCTTATAACCTTAAACTTAAGTAAAGACTTAATGTGACTTTTAAAGGGAGTTATGCTTAGCACCGAGCGGATATGAAAATGAGATAGAAGTTTTTACGTTAGAAAGTCTGTCTTCCCAATGGGTTCCTTTTACGATAGTTAGTCTGGGTTCCCAAACATGTTATTTAATGATATGGAAACCTTTTACGTTAGAAAGTCCAGGTTTCTAGTAGCAATCTCCTTATCCCATAACTATGTGCCCACATAGGTATATAGCTAGTGGATCCACTTTTAAGCTATTATGTACGTTCTACCTTAGGCAAGTAGGACACCCTCTTTTCGGTGTGGGGGTAGAACACCGAATTCCATGTAGCTCACATGGTCTATGTCGGTTAAGGCTAAATATCCCTAAATGATATCAACTTGGGCATGTTCTATGTCTCCTCAAGAGGTTCTACTTAATATGAATGAGGGTATGAGACTTCATTCGTACATTGCATAAGTAGGCTTTGATAGTGGGCATGGTATGTCTCTTTTATGATATGATGATTATGAGTTGAATGTATGCTTTATATGAATTATGAATACGAATATGAACTATACTTATGATTCCTTAATGAGCCTTACTTGGTGTGAGTGGGGGTATCAGAGTTCACTTGTACATTGCAAAAGTAGACTTATAAAGGGGTTGTGGGGTAGGTTCTCTTATGTTATGATGTTATGATGACTTATGAATTATGTATAAAGGTATGTATGAATGTTAAGGTTTGTCTTCACTTGTCACAAGTTATGAACATGAATGACTCCTTACTTATTTATGTTGGTTATGACTATGGTAAAGTATGATTTCTATGTTGCTGGTAGACTAAAAGTGAGACTTAGTGTAGATAGGATTAAGGGATCCTAGCTATGTATTGCACAAGTTTAGCTTAAGGTTGCTCATCTGATAGCCCTATTATGTTGATATGATCTTTTTATGTACTTATGTATGTGAACTATGTCTTGTGAAGTTGGAGTATGCATTATGTTTTGTTGAAAACTATGCTCGTAATTGTGACTATATTCTATATGTTATGATGAATTGTGCATGACTTGTCTTATAAGCTACATACTCCAACTATTTCTAAGATGATGTTCAAAAGTGGCATGAAGCATGGTTTTAAACTAAATGTCCCTTTTAATGCATGTTTTAAGGATTTTCTTGCATGGCTTCCATACTTAGTACATTTTGTGCTAACCCATATTTCTACATTTTCTATAAGTGTAGGCTTTGGAGATATTGGATTACATCCCCGTGGCTAGGACCTTTATAGATCAAGGAGAAGAAGATTGGTGAATCCTTAATCTATTTGAGGGCTCAACCACACGTCTTTTATTGCCTTTACTTTTATGTCTTTAGATTTATGCAAGGGTCGTGTCCCTAAGATTGTATTAAAGTGTTTTAATTCTATGTTATAGATCGTTTGAGACAGAGTGTCATATACTTTCTCTCTTTTTATAAAGAGTTCAAGTGTAAAGAAAAGTTTTATATTTTCCGCATTTTTCCTATGTTCTTATGTCACGATATTCTAAGGGCTTGTATGAGACCCCTCCGGGGTCAAGTACGCCGTTTTACAACTAAGGGGTGCTCTCAGGTCGTGACATGAGCAATGAGTTTGAAGTGAGCATGATTGGAGAACTTAACTATTTTTTAGGACTTAACATCAAGTAAACATCCTCAGGTACATTAATCCATCAACATAAGTATGAGAGGAACTGCTCAAAAGGTTCAAAATGGAGGATGCAAAAATGATTAATACTCTAATTGCCCCTGCTACTAAGTTAGATCAAGAAGGAACATGTTCAATCATAGATCAAAAGCTCTATAGTGGAATTATTGGATCACTTTCTTACAACTAGCAGGCCTAATATTGTGTTTAGTGTGGGATTATGTGCTGGACTTCAAGACAATCCTAAGGAACCTCATCAATAAGCTATTAAACTAATTCTACGTTATCTAAAGGGGACTACTGACTTGGGACTCTAGTATCCGAAAGCAAGCAATTTTGAACTAGTAGGATATGCATTTGCAGACTATGCTGGTTACTTAGTGGATAGGAAGAGTAGTACATGTATAACTCATTTCTTAGGATCATGTTTGATCTCTTGGGAAACAAAGAAACAAAATTTCGTACCCTTATCCACTACCGAAGCTGAATATGTAGCTGTTGCATCATGTTGTGCTCAACTTTTATGGATCAACCAACAACTCAAAGATTATGGGTTGAACAGTAGATGTGCTCCAAATTTTTGTGACAATATTAATGGAATAAATATAGCAAAAAACCTTGTTCAACATAAAATAACAAAACACATTGACATCATACATCACTTTTTAAGGGATAACATAGAAAAGGGACTGGGCTCTATGAATGTTTGCACTAGTGAAAAACAAATCACATATATCATCACCAAGGCATTAGCAAAAGAACACTTTGAAAGGAACAGGTTGGAACAAAGGATGATTAAAATTGCATAAGCCACCCTTCATGAATGGCTGAAGAATACTATTTTATAGAGCACAAATATCTAGACCAGTTACTCAAAACATGTACATTGAATTGCATATCCCTACACCAATTCTAACATATTCATGAAACTTTAGCTAAGTATTCTTCTATATCACAGGTGAAAGAGCACATAAAGATAGAAACACGGGGTCCATCAGGTCCTAAAATATTGGTATGTACTCCACTCTTGGTGCAAATTGCATAATTTCAAAACTATAAGCAATAACATGATCCTTCAACGTGTCATAACAAACTTGTAACCAACATACTCCAATAATGCACAATCATTATCAAAAAGCTGAAAACCATCACATCATTATGTCACACTAGAACTCTATTCCAAGTAAAACTCTGCACATTCATGGGATTATCATCTGACCAACCAATCCGGTTCCTCCCATCATAATTACACATTTTCCTCTTTCAAACTAAACCATCACACTTTTCTCTGCTTCACCATGAAAACTCCATCATCCTCCATCCTCCATAAAACATAGAATCCACACCCTCCCACCCCACACTCACTATAGTATCCTTAACTCCTCACTACTCTCAACAAGATTGGGAAATCGTATTATCCAAGGAACATGTATGCACTTCTATTTTACCAAAACTGTGTTTGTGGATGGTACATGCATGTGTCTTTTAGATGTCCTTCCAAATGATACGGCCCGGTCTTAGGGGGAATCTAGTGTTTCTCAGGAAATCGAGGAAGTTTTGGAAGGTGCACCTAGTAAGGATGAACACAACGGGGACCCTGTCGCTGAACTTAGTTCACCCGTTAGGCTCAACATCAGTGTATCTAGTAATGGGGAACCATTATGTGAATCAGTACTACCTCGGTGTTCTAGGATAAATTTAAAAGATATCATGCCCATTGCACGTTAGTACATAGACGTTTAAGGACACTACTATGAAAGCTTCTACAATACTTCTGGTGTTACCTGCAGACAAGCCTTAGGAAACCCTCCCTACTACACCGTCTATTGATGACTCCACAATTTGGACTCATTTAGGGCTTTATTTTAATAGAATTAGTTTCCTCAAATGCATATTTTGTCTCAATAACTGACGTAAATCCTTAAGTTTTAGATATTTGGAGTTTGAGGCAAAACATGAACAACACTTGGCAAAAAGGAACAAAACGGCTGAAAAGACGAAGAAAAGAAGTCCTGAGGATCACCTAATGCATTCGGCGAGTCGCCGAAAGGCCTTAACCTCACCCAAAGTTCCAGTGTGTTGAACCCTGAAGGAAAAGATCAAGTCGGCAATGAAAAGGAGCAATCGACGTGTCGCTGAAAAGTTCTGCGAAACAGTACTATATCACCCAATGATTCAGAACGGGAGGATGCTGAAGGCAAGGGCTGAAAGGCAATGAAGCAGACCAAAGGGTGAATCGCCGAGTGCATCGGCGATCCCGACTAACTGCGCCGAGTGATCCTTCGCAACACATTTGCTTTCTGCGTGACATTAAAAATTTAATATACAAAGTACAAACTAATCTCTTTTAAAATTTGAATATTGGATATTTATAAAATATATGAACATAGAAGATCTTGTTGAATTTTGAATTAATCTACTTCTAATATTTGAATATTAAAAAAATATAAATACTAAACAAAAAGAAAAAAAAAATGGCTTAGAAGAAATCAAAACATGTTATACAAAGAAGCTTTTTTTTTATTCATATCATAATCAGTCCTTAATGTTCTATTTTGAAAGAACAATTTATCAAATGGATCGAATTATTTGCCATTTTTAAAACTAACTTTCGAGACAGGCAATTGAACTTTGGCCTTAGCAAGCCAAACATTAATAATCAAATATTGAGGTTGATAATTAAGAATATGTTTTGTAAATATAAACCTCTAAACATGCTACAATTTATAGTTACAATTACGTCAAATTAAAAGAAGAAATGGCTATGGGACTTTAGGAAGAAACTCGCACACATAGACGCCACCCAGACAGAACTCCATGCCATGCTCCATGGCCTCAAACATGCAAGACGGAAAAAACTAACTCTTCTAGAGCTAAATACGAGTTTAACAAGTGTTGTTTTAGAACAATCTCATATTTAGAAAAGACCTCTTGACTCAAGAACCCTTTGTTAAAAACATATTTTGTGGAAAATCAGTAATGGTAATGTATCTTTTTTGTGGGATAACTTGATTGGCTCGGGACATCTTACTCATCATTTTCCTGACACTTACCATTCTAAAAAGATCAAGATGCTTGATTTTATCACTAGTGATGGTTGGAATTTTGCTATGCTTAATAGTATTCTCCTTACTTATTTTGTCACCCAAATTGCTTACCATTGAGATTATGAGACACAATAATGACATGCATATTTGGACTCCAAATGAAAATGTTTTTTTCACCACTAAATCAACCTGGCAAGTACTGAGAAGTCATAATACTACTACTCTTACTTCTGCCAGAACTTGGAAAAAACAGGTCCCTTGCAGGATTTCCTTTTTCTTGCTCAGGTTGTTGTCCAACATACTACCAAATGATGAAGCTCTAAAAAGATTTTTTGGGTTCTAAAAGGTGTTAATGGAAAATGAAGAGTTTCGACTTTTATGAAAAGTTGTGACTTTTATGAAGAGTTGAGACTTTTAAGAGTTGCGACTTTTATGAAAATATGTGACTTTTATGAAAAGTTGTGACTTTTATGAAAGCTTGTGACCTTTCCAAATGATTGAGACTTTTTCAAAGGGTTGTGACCATTCTGGTAAAGCACAATAAGAACCTTTTCACACTACCCTTTGTTTTCTATAAATTGAGGGATTTCCTCTCATTTTAAATGAATGAATTTTCTTGACTTCTTCTACTACTACTAAATCTAGTATTCTATGTGTACTTTACTTCCGTTGACTTGTTCGCTGACACCGTGGTTTTAGGTACCGATACACCGGTGAGTAAGATCGTTCTATCCTGGGAGGATATATTCTATTAACCTCCGGTACTTGAGGGGAATAATTTCCTTAAGAAGACTCTGTGTATTCAGTGGGATCGATTTTCTTCTTTGAGAAAAATATTTTGTATATTGTTTCTAATCTGTTTTTTATTCTATTTTCTCTACTAGTTTTGAGAATACTCTTTAAACTCTGTTGTTTGTTACCAAGTTCTTCAAAGTTTTGTTCTAAGTATCTTAAGAATACATGATGAACAACAATCTTAAGGAAATTATTATACTATTGGTAATTCTTGTATTCTACTCATTAAGGGAAACAGACCATGGAAGTAGAAGATTAATGCATTACTTCTTCAGAATTCGATGTCTTGTTTATCAAGGTCGAACTGAGAATGTACCAGAAAAATTGGTGGTATTCCGGTTAAAGATTACACCAGGTAACCTTCTTATTATTTATCTAAGGAGGAAAATAGTTTCTAAAAGTCAACTCTTTAGACATTTATTATGTGCATCTTTGGAAAAAGATTTGCAAAACATCTATTTTTGAATAAATTTTCCTTGGAAAATAGTGTTGCCTTTAAAATTCTTTATTTTGCAGAATGAGAGATGCACATTTTTGTTTGATAAAATAGTATGTCAAAAGGTTATAGTTGGAAGGCTATTTTAAAAGAAAAACATTTCTATGTGATAATCTAAGAATATGTTTTATTTTGTTTGAGGAAAAAGAACTTTTGTAGTTTTGTACTCCATGTGAGATTTGATTGTGTCTGATTGTTGTAGACTAAAAACTGTAGTAGTTTTCTACTCTGGATATATTGAACTATGCAATTGGTTTGAAGAATATGAAAATTTCACCTAAAAAGTCAGTGTTGTACTTTTGGTTTTCTACAAAGTTCACTGTTATATAGAAACAAATTGTACAAAAAAAAATTGTCATTATTGTTAGTAATTTAAATACTAAGTGGTATGTCTATTTGTAATAGAGGAAAAATATCAGTGACTTAGAGTTTTTGATTTTGTGCCTCTATGGAATGAACTTTGACTTTGTGTAAAGATTGTCAAATGGAGTTGAAGCACTATAATTCCTTTTGTAGAATGATACTTTCAAAAGAGGTTTCATGTTGCCAATGACATTTTGATATCATGAGAAAAAAAAATGTGGAAAAACTATTTTCAAATACTTGAAAAATATTTTTGAGATCATATTTAAAATGTGGGGGTTCTTTGCTTATGATAAAGATAAAATTAGACTTAGTGTCTAAGCACAAGATATGAAATTCGATGATACTTTTGTATTATGTTAGACCACAAAATTTTTGGAGTATATTTGATATTGTGGTCATTGAGTTTCTCTTTTACTAGTATATGGTATGACTAGTATGAAACTACCAAATTATATGTATACTTGTTCAAAATGACTGAGTTCTTTTATGAAAAAGTGTCACTTAAAATGTTGTGATTTTTCATGAAAAGATATGTCTATTAAATATAACTATTTGTATAGACATGAATATTGGTGAATAGTCATTTGTCATGTTTTGTAAAAGAAGCATTTGGACTATATTGCCTTTATTGGACCCGATGAAACTTTGTTCATGGGTAGTTCTATAACAATCAAATTGAAAGTTATGGAAAGGTCATTCTGAAAAGGACATTTGACAAGGTGATGACTCTATACAATATTTGTATCACACAAAATTGTAAGAATAGGAACAAATATTTCAGAGAAAAAGCTACCTCGCGGAGAGCTTTTCATACTTAATATTTTATTTGTTTTATGTGCTTGAGTCAAACTGTTTGTGACATGAATAGTTGGGACATGTCAATTACAAAACCTTGTAAGGAAACTGATCACCTTAGAAGTTTTGTCTAACTTTGAGTGCAATAAATTAAAATGTCAAGTTTGTGTGAAATCTAAGTTTGCTGAGCATTCTTATAAATCTGCTTAAAGGAATTCTAATCTCTTAGAGTTGATTTACACTGACATTTGTGATATGAAGTCAACACAATCTCGTATTGGGAATGTCAATCCCCGAGCTACCCCCAGGATGCGGACACAGGACTGAGGATCACGAGTGACCCCAAGCTAACCCTGCTGGCATATCATAAGCATACTTTAAGAGTTACTAAAATAAAAATATTGTGCGGACGCTTAAACATAAGGTAAACTGAAATGATAGGGAATACCCAAATATTGTCTAAATAAATAATCTGTGAGTTTAATGACAACTGAATATCAAACTCCAAAGCTAAAACTGGATCTAACTATGTCTTAAATAAAGCCTCTAACTGACTAGAGATGTTGGAACATGCCCCAGCTAAATCTAGCAAAAATTGAAACTAAAGACTGAAAGTAGAAAGATAACATGTCAACCGTCCTCGAAGAATGAGGACTCACCACTGATGTTGCTGAAGTGGATATCGGGAACCGATCTATGCGTGATCTTAATGTTGTGGACATGAACCTACTTCACGAGAAGATGTAGTGCATAGTATGCGTCAGTACTTGAAAGGTATTGAGCATGCAGGATAGAATAAAGCTAAATAATATACATAACTAAACAAATCATATAACTAAGCAATGATATGAGATGAGCATCATATTATACGGAAAACACTGAACATGAACTAATTGAATGCAATGACCAAGTTTATAGCATGTTGAAACTGAATACTGAACTGTGACTGCTAACCTGATCAATGCACTAAAATCTGACTGTGGAAGCTACAAATAACTGACATAAATCTACATGAGCTAAATGTGGAGTCCAATGTATACGCCCCATGAAGAGGACGCCAATATACCCTGCCATAGATATAGAGGTATGACTGGTGTGATCACTCGGTATAATGGCCACAGAGGGGACTTACCTACAGTGCACGTAGTTCTCGGACTATGAGGGTGACTGACCCTAGTCCAACTCGGTATTAAGCCTACTCCCATTAGAATATATAAAATTTATAGCATAATTGAAGTAAACTGGATAGCTAAATAATTTGACATGCAAATCTGAAAATGCAACATATATATCTGATAATAAAACATTTGAAAACTGAGGCATGCATATCTGTTTATCTGTCCTAGCTAATGTAATTCATGAACTAAAAGAACTGCATAACTAGGGTTCTCAGTTTATGCCTGATTCTGGGTAAAACAGTACTACTACATGATAATTTGATTTGGAGCATTAAAATATGCTGAAATTTTAGAAACCCTAGGTCTAGATAATATGGAGGGAATCAAGAATCTGACTAAATTCTAGGAACCTAATGGGTGAAAGGAACCCACTAGTGAAATTCCACATAAGTGGTGATGGAATTCACAGAGAAATCTTTCGATTTTGGGGCTGGAACTAACGAAACCCTGATGCATTCTTGGAGTAGGGCTGCTCCACTTTTTCTCCTCTTTCTCTCTAGTTTGATCGTTTTCTTGGTGATTGATTTGACTAGGGTAGGTTTCGATTAAGTTATTAGGCTAAAACTGACCAAAACCCACGTAGTTTAGGGGTTAAACATCATAATTTAGGGGTTCAACGCATAGAGAAAAAACCAAACGACCCTTGACTTAAAAGTTGTCGGGGTCACCGACGGACCTTGGTAGGACCGACGATCCGTTCTGGTTGGCTGTTGTTCAGCGACTAGAAGTTGAATTTTGGGGGTATAGCCTATGGCCCTGGACCACAGACAGTGGTCTGACCTATGGTTCGTAGGTCCTGGCGTGGGTCGACCTTTGGAATAATATTCTAGTTTTTCTGGGGAGGGGTTGCAGGTGGCCAACCACGGACCACTACCTACGGTCCGTGGGTCACCCTACAGCCCGTCGGTGGCACCTGAAACTCCTGATTTCTTCAAACTAGTGTTTCTAGGATACGGGGTGTTACATTATCTCCCCCTTCGGAATATTCGTCCTCGAATGAAGACTAAACTAGTTGAATATGGAGGGAAAGAGCTGCAAACCTACCACTAAATACTGGAAACTGATTTCTGACTGAACTAAGTTCCAAGAACATACAAATATGCTGAAAATGTATGTACAAACTAAAGGAACATGATACTAAGACTGAAATTATGCAGGAATGACTGAAAAATTGGAGAGGAACTATTACCTCAAGCTAGAGTGGAATCAGAAGGAAATAGATGAGGATACTTGGCCTTCATGGCTGCTTCTGCTTCCCGAGTAGCTCTTTCTACGGACTGACTCCTCCACAAAACCTTAACTGAAGCAACTTTGTTGTTTTTCAACCTTCTAACCTGACGATCAAGAATCTCAACTGGCACATCCTCATAAGTGAGATTATCCTTCACCGCCACACTCTCTAGAGGTGCAATGGATGCTTGATCACCCACACACTTCTTCAACAACGAAATGTGAAAGATCGGATGCACTGCTGCTAGTTCTGCTGGCAACTCTAACTTATAAGTTACTTTACCAACTCTTTTCAAGATCTTGTAAGGGGTTACATATCTAGGACGAAGCTTCCCTTTCTTGCCAAATCTCCACTCCCTTCATAGGTGACACTTTCAGGAAAACCCAATCATCAATTTGGAACTCCAAGTCCCTTCTCCTTACATCTTCATAGGGCTTCTGGCGACTCTGGGCTGTCTTAAGTAGAATGGTTCTAGGATTCCACTGAAACTTCACATCTTCATTCTCGAAGTCGTGCCATAGAATTTGGCTTTAGTAGGCCCTTCTTCTAACCCGTGACCTATGGTTTATCAGGGTATGGCTAATACAAGGGAAAATGTTAGGAGAGATGAGGATGGAAATGTGGAGAAAGAGGTTCCTCTCCAAGTTCCACACCAAGCTCCTCCTCAAGCTCTAATTGACCCTATAGGGGAAAATGTGACTCATGCGGAATTTAGGTCTTGTATGCAATTATTATCTCAAGCCAATAGAGAGATGGTAGCTCCAGTGGACCCCAATGTGAATTCTGCGGGTTTTAGGGTGAGAGTTTTTGAGGATGAACCCTCCGAAGTTTTATGGCTCTAAAATGGAGGAAGATCCTCAAGGTTTTATAGATGAAGTGTATAAGGTGCTTGCTATCATGGGATTGACTTCAGTAGAGAAAGCGGAGCTAGCCGTTTATCAATTGAGGGATATAGAACAAATATGGTATGAACAATGGAAAGACAATAGGCCTGTAGAAGCGGGCCCAATAGAGTGGGAAGGATTCAGAGAAGCATTCCTTGATAGGTTATTTCCCCTAGAGTTAAGGGAACGAAAGATGCAAGAATTCATTAACCTTAGTCAAGGAGGTATGAGTGTGAAAGAGTATGCTCTTAAGTTCACCCAACTATCCAAGTATGCTCCAACTATAGTGGCGGACTCAAGGGCTAGAATGAATAAATTTGTGATGGGAGTGTCCGACTTGGTAGAGAATGAGTGTCATTCGGCAATGCTTATCCCAAGTAAGAATATTTCAAGTCTTATGGTTCATGCCGAACAAATTGAGGAGCAAAACTCAATAAAATGAAAAGGGAGGTGAAAAGAGCTAGAGCCGATGATGGGAACTTTTCTAGTATGAAGCTTGATGGGCAAGGTAGGCCTAAGTCTAAACAAAGGTATTCTAGTCAAGATTCTTCCAACACCCCTAGGTTTGACCAAGAGAAAGGTAGTGGGTCTCCATTACCTAATCCTACTTGCACCAAGTGTGGAAGGAGTCATTATGGTAAGTGCCTAGCCGGCATGGATGGTTGCTATGGGTGTGGAAAGAATGGGCACAAAATGAGAGATTGTCCGGTCCTTAAAGCTAAGGGAAGGGAGGATAAGCAAGTTGCCTCTAATGGCCCAGATGAGATTACTCAAAAGAAGAATAGGTTCTATATCCTCCAGGCTAAGAATGATCAACAGTGGTCTCGTTATGTTGCTTCCGGTATGTGCTTCATGCTTTATCTAGATTCCGGTGTTGCTTGTCTTTTATTACTTTTGATATGATAGCCCTTTTTGTTGTCTTTAGTATGAATGAGCCTCATTGTTGCTTTCATGTGATTGAGGATGTTTAGAAAAATTGGTATAAGCTTACTACCAAGGGGGAGATAGTGTGCCTAGCTAGTAAGGTAATTGTGTGTCTATGTGTTGCCATGATTTTCTTATATGCATGTTCATGAAAAATCTTAGGTCTTGGTATAAATGACTTATGTGCATTGTTTTACCTCATGTTGTAGTGCATTGAGTATGAGTTGCCTATTTGACTTCATCAGATAAATACATGAGCATGCATTAGTTTGGAGTTGAGAGATTCATCCTTAAATGAGTGCTTTTTGAGAGTAAAAATTGCATATGGGCTCCATGAGAGTATGTTGAGCATGTTATGACTAGGAGATGGTAGTTCCTCCTTGAACATGACTAGTATGAGAATTTCATGCATATGTGGGTTGTTAGATGTAGTTCCTACTTTCTTGTGTTGCATTGAGTATGTTTAGTTTGGAATTGAAGTTTTACTCTCTTGTTGTATGCATTTAGATGTGCTGCATGCATTTTGGGCTGCTAGTCTAGAGTCGTTTCCCTTAAGAAGTGTTTAGAAATGTCATTTGAGGACGAATGTTCCCAAGGGGGAGATATTGTAATACCACGAGAAACTAGTAGACCAAACTAGATCCTCAAACTAGGGTTCTAGAGTTTGATGTTCAGGGTTAGGTCGTAGATAGGACTTCTCATACTTAGAATGAGGGGTTTAGGGGTTAAACATCAAGGTACGTGTTAGACCCCGTAGTTTAACAGACCATCTAGAGTTCAATTGAGGGTTGCAAGGGCAAGTTCCAAGGCAAAAGGGGCAAAGCCTAAGCCAAAGGCCAAGGCTGCCCCATCATTGGCCAAACACTGCCCATGTTCATGACCACCTTCACGACCAGTGGTCTTGACCATGGTTATTGAGGGGTCTCATGAAGTCCCCTTAGGTTTGTGGGAGGCAAGCCCTTGAGGCCAAGCTACTGCCTAAGGACCACGAGCCACGAGCCACTTCATGGCCAATGGTCTTGACCACGGATCGTGGGAAGGCTCGTGGTCATGCCTTAGGTTTTTGGAGGCCAAGGCTCAATAGCCTTGATACTGGTCCAAGACCATGATCAGGACCACAGTCAGTGGTGAGGACCACGACCCGTGGTGCCTCTCGTGAAACTTGGACAGTAGGCTGCCAAGTGGAGGAGTTCATAGGAAATTCCAAACATAGGAGTTATTGGGTGGGGTCATTTTACCTAGTCTTAAAACCTCTATATAAGATATTTTAATCTTTTAACCACCCATTTAAGTCACTATTTCACAAGAACCAAATCAAATCCCCAAAATAGTCTTCTCTCAAATATTTCTCTCTCTAGAAAACCTAAGACTTGAAGAAGAAGAAGAAGATAGAGCTTGAAGCTTAGGTCAAGAACAAAGACTTCATTTTTGAAAGCTTGTGTAGGGCTTTGAATCAAGATATGTTAGCTTATTCATCTATGGGTTCTTCCACCCATAGAGCCCCCTAGAATTCCCCAATTTCATGAAGAAAATCCACAATTCAAGTTAGGGTTTCTTCAATGTTGTGGGTTATGTTGTATGTAGATCAAATTGACTCAGTATTGATCAATTATGATTGATTTAGATTTGAATTGTGATATTATGATGAATATATGTGATTTACATGATTACCCTAGTTTAATTGATGAAGATGAATTATGTGGGTTATTGCCATGAAAGGTGAAATTGAAGGTTCATAGGTGATCTTCTAGAATCAGTGCTTTGAGTAGTAATTGTCTAAGGTTAGAAACAAATATACATGAATTGATTTACGATAATGTGAATATGATGGACCTTGATTAGTAAGGCTTGAGATTGAACTTACATAATGAATTATGACTAGAATCTCTTGATAATGAAGAATCTGATTAGAATTTCTTAAAGATGAAGCTTTTGACTTGAATGTCTTGTAATCTAGAAATGAGTAAAGATAGAACAAAGTAAAGCTTTGAGAGTAAGGCTTGTAGTCATGAATGTTGAATCACTAGGGCTTTGAGAGTAAAGTTAATGTGATGAATAGAAGTCTAATAGGTAGAATTTTGGTGAAAGGCCTATACTGACCTAACCTACCTTATAAAATGCTTGAAAGTATAAAAGTGATTTGAACATGGATTGGTTGTCAAGGACATCCTTCCATGAGACATGAGTATTAAGCAAGGCTTAATGGTGTAAATCTTTGGGTGTATGCTCGGACTGAAGTGGATATTGATAATGAGATGGAGTGTCACACAAGATAGGGTTCGTGCTCCAAGTTGAAAAGAGGATCACGCCTAGTTGATGTGAGGACTATCCAAGTTAAAAGGGGAACTCTTATATAGTAGAGTGTGGGTTTTCCCAAAGTTAGGTCTCATGAGATGAGATGGAAGCCTTCACATAGTTGAGTTAAGGTTTCTAGTAGCAATCTTCATATCCAATGAACTAAGACATGCTTGAAGAAGCATCTCATAGTGTTCAAAAGCATAAATGCACTAAGACTTACTTAATGAAGTACCTCATAGTGTTCAGGAGTATAAATGGACTAAGACATGCTTACGGTAGTCTCTCATACGGTCCATGTTAATAATGAGCTTAGACATGCTTAAGGAAGTGTCTCATAGGGTTCAACCTAATAATGAATTGACATGTGCTCAAGGGAGTACCTCATAGTGTTCTAGGGTCTAAAGAGAGGAACTAGTTTCTAACCAAGAAGCATGAGTATGAAGACCTAAAAGTCATACTTAGCATGAATTTTATTATGGGATGCTAGTCATGCATTGCACAAGTATGAGTTAGGGTTAATCAAAAAAGTGTTCTCTTGTACGATGTAAGTCTAGATAGGATTCTGCTAGAGTTGCCTTCCTTGTTAGTATTGACTAAAGGTGAGAGATTCCCTTGGTTATGAGAGTTAAGTTAAAGGATGAGATCCTAAGGTGATTAGTATCATGGCCTAAAGTGGTACCTAATGTGAGTAGCATTATGGGATGCCATTCATGCATTGATTCATGCATTGCACAAGTATGCTTTGAGGTTACTTAGGGGTATAGTATTCTTATGATATGGAAGCCTAAGACTTGACTATGCATATAGACTATGATTAAGATGACCGAAAAGGGGTACTTAGCTTGGATGGTATTATGGGATACTATTCATGCATTGCACAAGTGTGCCTTAAGGTTACTTGAGAATGGTCCTTTATGATATGAATGACTAAGAGTTGAGTAAAGCTTATGTGATGCCTATGTTGGACACTTTGCTTATTATTATGATATTGTCTCTTATGCTTGTAGTTGATGTTTAACTAAAGGTGAGAGATTCCCTTGGTTATGAGAGTTAAGTTAAAGGATGAGATCCTAAGGTGATTAGTATCATGGCCTAAAGTGGTACCTAATGTGAGTAGCATTATGGGATGCCATTCATGCATTGCACAAGTATGGCTCGAAGCTACTTATGAAAGCCTAAGATGTGACTATGCATATAGACTATGATTAAGATGACCGAAAAGGGGTACTTAGCTTGGATGGTATTATGGGATACTATTCATGCATTGCACAAGTGTGCCTTAAGGTTACTTGAGAATGGTCCTTTATGATATGAATGACTAAGAGTTGAGTAAAGCTTATGTGATGCCTATGTTGGACACTTTGCTTATTATTATGATATTGTCTCTTATGCTTGTAGTTGATGTTTAATGAAGTATTTCATATGATTATGTCTTATGTTGACTAACCCTTATTATATGCTCTTATGATATTATACTAGCTAACATATTTAGTATATTTTGTACTGATGCATACTTTTCCTACATTCTAATCAAATGTAGGGTTCGGAGATTTGAGTTCCAATCTTAAAGCTAGGTTTCCAAGGAGCAAAGGAGTTGGAGATTTGGTGAGTCCTCATAGCTTCGAGGACAAACCTATTATTTCCCTTTATGTCTTTTATTTTCATGTTGAGACTATTGTATGGGCTTCGTCCCAAGAGTTTTATTCTAAAATATGTATTAGATGGTTTGAGACAAAAGTGTAGTAAAGAGTTCCGCTTGCTATTATGAAAACTTTTTGATGGTATGGATAAAAATTTTAAAATTTTCTGTACTTTTCTATTATCTTATGTTATGAAATGCTAAGGGCTTGTATGAGACTCCTTCAGGGTCAAGTACACCATGTTACACCTAGGGTGTACCCCAGGGTCGTGACAATATCTGATGAGCTACACTTTTTCCATAGTATCATGAACCGAATCTAGCCCTATCAGGGTTGTTTCACCTACTTCAAACCAACCAACTGGATATCTACATCTACGCCAATATAATGCCTCATAAAGGGCCATCTGGAAGCTGAAATGGTAGTTATTATTGTAGGCGAATTCTATAAGAGGAAGGTGATCATGCCAACTACACTTTAAATCTATCACGCAAGGTCTCAACATGTCCTCTAAGGTCTGTATGGTACGCTCTGCCTGACCATCCGTATGTGGATGAAATGTTGTGCTAAGAATAACCTGACTACCAAGACCTTTCTTAAACGACTTCCAGAAATGAGAAGTAAACTGAGGACCTCTATCTGAGATGATAGACAAAGTAACCCCATGTGTAAAGCTTGGTGTAGTCCTCCGCCGAATCTGTAGTTTTGATAACCAAAAAATGCACAAACTTAGTAACTCTATCAACAATCACCCAAATAGAGTCATGTTGTCTGCGAGTACGAGGTAAACCTATAATGAAGTTCATGTTGATCACTTCCCACTTCCATGTAGGAATGTTGATCTCTTGAATCATACCTTATGGTTTCTGATGTTCTACCTTCACTTGCTGACAATTGGGGCACTTAACCATAAAATCTGCTATATCCCTTTTCATGCCATTCAACCAAAAGACTTCCCGCAGATCATGGTACATCTTAGAAGCGCCTGGATGAATAGAATACGTGGAGCTATGGGCTTCTGCAAGAATCTACTATCTCAACTCACCCACCTTAGGAACACATAATCGAACCTGATAGCGAAGCACACCATCTCCCCCTTGGAAGAAAACCTCAACTCTCTGCTGATGAACTGCACCCTTTAGTTGAAGCAATATCGGGTCATTGTCTTGCTCTTCCTTAACCTCCGCTACCAATGAAGATTCTGACCCATTCTAAACTGGTACACCACCATCTGATATGCTCATAAGGCGAACTCCTATGCGAGCAACCCTGTGAATATCTTTTGCTAATTATTTTCTTTCTTCCTCAACATGTGCTACACTACCCATAGATAGCCTACTAAGAGTATCTGCAACTACATTGACCTTACCAGGATGGTAAAGCACACTCATATCATAATCCCTGAGGAACTCAAGCCATCTTCTCTCGTGAAGAATCAACTACTTCTAGGTGAACACATACTGAAGGCTCTTATGGTCTGTGAACACATCTAGGTGAACACCATACATGTGATGTCTCCAAATCTTAAGTGCAAACACCACTGCTGCAAGCTCGAGTTCATGAGTTGGATAGTTATTCTCATGCACCTTAAGATGTCTAAAAGCATAGGCTATAACATTACCTCGTTGCATCAACACACAACCTAGGCCGACTCTGGATGTATCACAATAGATCACATAACCACTTGAACCCTCTGGTAGAGTCAAAACAGGAGATGTAATCAACCTAGTTTTCAGCTATGCGAAGCTTTTCTCACAATCATCTGACTACTGAAACTTAACCTTTTTCTGGGTTAACTTAGTCAATGGAGAGGCTATGGATGAAAATCCTTCCACGAACCTTCTGTAATAACCAGCCAAACCCAAGAAACTTTTGATATCTGTAGGAGAGGTAGGTCTGGGCCATTGTTTCACTGCTTCTATTTTCTAAGAATCCACTCGAATCACTTCGCTAGACAAGATATGCACAAGGAAAGCAACAGATTTCAACCAAAACTCAAACTTGCTAAAGTTAGCAAATAACTGGCGATTCTTGAGAGTTTGTAGAACAACCCTTAAATGAGTAGCATGTTCTTACTCGCTCCTAGATTAAATGAGGATATCATTAATAAATATGATAATGAACAAGTCCAAATACTGCTTGAACACCATGTTCATCAAATCCATGAAAGTTGTAGGAGCATTGGTTAGTCCAAATTACATAACTACAAATTCATAAAGACCATACCGAGTTCTGAAGGCTATTTTTGGAATGTTACTATCTCTAACTCTGAGCTGATGATAACCGGATTTGAGGTCTATCTTAGAAAAATAACTAGCACTCTGAAGTTGGTCAAACAAATCATCAATCCCGGGGATGGGATACTTATTCTTGATTGTGACTTTGTTCAATTCCCGATAGTCAATGCACATCGTGAGAGAACCATCTTTCTTTTTAACGAACAACACTGGTAAACCCATGGGGAAATACTAGGTCTGATGAAGCTCTTATCTAGAAGGTCTTTCAACTGCTCTTTCAATTCCTTAAGCTCAGCCGGAGCCATTCTATAAGGAGGAATAGAAATAGGCTGGGTATCTGGAAGGAGATCATTTCCAAAGTCAATTTCACTTTTGGGAGGAACTCCAGGAAGATCTTCTCGAAACACTTTTGGGAACTCATTAACTACTTGGACTGACTCAAGAGTTTGGGTTTCGGAACTTGAATCCTTAAACCGAACTAGATGATAGAGATACCCCTTAGAGATCATCTTTCTGGACTTAAGGTAAGAGATGAATCCACCCATAGGCGCTAAGCTACTACCCTTCCATTCAAACATTGGTTCATCCGGGAACTAAAAACGAACGATTCTAGTTCTACAATCGACTAAGGCATAACAGGAATATAACCAATCCATGCCTCAAATGATATCGAAGTCTACCATTTCTAACACTACAGGATCTGCTGAGGTGACTTTTTGAGAGAATTTGACAGGGCAAATTTTGTATAGCCGTCTAGTTATAACTGGGTCACCGACTGGGGTAGAGACTGACAAGGGTTCTGAAAGAGTTTCTTGACTGACACTGAAGTTTACTGCTATATATAGAGTTACGAAGGAATTAGTAGCCCCTGAATCTAGCAAAGCATAAACATATAAGTGAAAGACTCGTAACGTACCAGTGACTACATCAGCAAAATCTTCTTGATCCTGGCGAGCATGGAGAGCATAATACCTGTTTTGGTGTTGACCGCCACCTGTACCAAATGAGTTACCCTGCTGAGTTGGGTGACCTACTGGTGCTACTAAAGTTGTGGACTGAGCTCTACCATTATTACCTCATTGACCCTGTTTAAAAAAAGGACAATCTCTCAACCTGTGACCACTCTGACCACACCCAAAACATCCTTCCTTTCCTTCAAGACACTCGCCCGAATGGTTCTTACCACACTTAGGACAAGTTAGGTAGGTTCTAGTACCTGAAACACTCCCCTGAGGGTTAGAGTCTGATACCCTACCTTTCTGATCATGGAGGATGGAATACTAGCTGATGAAGGTGCTGGGGCTGAAGTCTTTTGCTGAACCTGCGAGCGATTTCCACCACCCAATTTATGTTGAGATTACTCATAGTTTCCTGTCCTAGCCTTTTTGTTCTCCTTAGCATGTTCCCTAAGCTTATATCCCTCAACCTGCTGAGCATAAGTCAAGAGCCTAGAGATGTTCATATTATCCAGCAACATAGCATTCCTAAACTCCATCTTCACTAAGTTGGATATCCCATACAGTAACTTGTTCATTTGAGCCTTGGAATCCACAAGCATGTGAAGAGCATTCCTAGAGAGTTGGGTGAACTTGACTCTGTACTCTTGGACTGACATGCTACCTTGCCTCAAATTCATCAACTCCTGAGCTTTTGCCTCCCTCAACTCTCTTGGGAAGAACCTTTCCAGAAAGGCTTCACTGAAACACTCCCAAGTAACAGGAACTGCATCCGTACCCCTGTTTTCCTTTCACTAAGTGAACTAAATGTGAGCCACATTCTTAAGCTGGTAAGATGCCAACTGAACCCTATCATTCCCAGTTACCTGCATCACTCCAAAGATCTTTTTAACCTCATCAATGAAGTTCTAGGGATCTTCACTAACTTTCGACCCTAGAAACTCAGGAGGAAATCATTCTAACAAAATCACAGACCATGGATGCCGTTGACCAATGATTAGCATTGGTATGAAGTGGGGATGCTGATTGTTCTAGTTGGTCACACTCTGAGCCAAAATTTGAATGGCATTCCGAAACTCTACATTTGAGACTTCCTGATCTGGGAAAGGATGAACTGTATTAGCATGGCAGGCATTCCTTCCGTAAGCTCTACAAGGAGGCATGACCTGAAACTTATAACGACGACTTACAACAAGAAAATGGGATCATACCTCACGCACGATAGAGTAACAAAGAGAGTGATTTTTCCTAAAACACTTCATAGCCTCCCTCTCATTAGATGTGGTGCACTTCACACCCATGAAAAGGACTCTACTTTTGTGTGGCTTTTAGACATCCTAGGACTCTTAAACCTAATGCTCTAATACCAAGTTTGTCACGCCCCGAGCTACCCTCAGGACGCGGCCACGGGACCTAGGATCACGAGTGACCCCAAACTAACCCTATTGGTATATCGTATGCGTACTTTAAGAGTTATTGAAAGAAAAATACTATGCGGAAGCTTAAACATAAGGTAAACTGAAATATTAGGGAATACCCAAATACTGTCAAAATAAATAATCTATGACTTTATTGATAACTGAATATCAAATTCCAAAGCTAAAACTGGATCTAACTATGTTTAAAATAAAGCCTCTAACTGACTAGAGATGCAGGGACATGCCCTACCTAAATCTAGCAAAAACTGAAACTAAAGACTGAAAGTAGAAAGATAACATGTCAACCGTCCTCGCAGAATGAGGACTCACGACTGATGTTGTTGTACTGGAGATCGGGAACTGATCTATGCGTGATTTGAATGCTGATGACCTGAACCTACATCACGAGAAGATGTAGCGCACAGTATGCATCAGTACTTGAAAGGTACTGAGCATGCATGATAGAATCAAGATGAACAATGTATTTAATTGAACAAAGCATATAACTGAGCAATGATATGAGATGAGCATGATATTATACTTAAAACAGTAAATATGAACTAACTGAATGCAATGACCAAGTTTATAGCATGCTAAAATTGAATACTGAACTGTGACTGGTAACTTGGTCAATGCACTAGAATCTAACTATGGGAGATACCACTAACTGACATATAACCACATGAGTTTAATGTGGTGTCTGATGTATACGCCCCATCGAGATGACCCAATATACCCTGCCATAGGTATAGAGGCATAAAGGTCTGATCACTGGGTATAATACCAACAGAAGGGACTTACCTATGGGGCATGTAGTTCAGGGACAATGAGGGTGACTTACCTTAGTCCAACTCGGTATTAAGCCTACTCCCAATAGAATATTTAAAATTTATAGCATAACTGAAGTAAACTGGACTGCTCAACAATCTGACATGCAAATCTGAAAATGCAACATATATATCTGATAATGAAACATTCGAACACTGAGGCATGTATTTATTTATCTCTCCTAGCTAAAGTATTTCATGAACTAAAAGAACTGCATAACTAGGGTTCTAAGTTTATGCATGAATCTGGGCAAAACAATACTACTACATGATAATCTTATTTGGAACATTAAATTAACTAATTCATAATAATCTACTGAAATTTTAGAAACCCAAGTCTAGATAACGTGGAGGGAATCAAGAATCTCACTGAATTCTAGGGACCTAATGGGTGAAAGGAACCCACTAGTGAAATCCCACATACCTGGTGACGAAATTCACAAAGAAATCTTTCAATTTTGGGGGTAGAACTGACGAAACCTTGATGCGTTCTTGGACAAGGGATGCTCAACTCTTTCTCCTCTTTCTATCTAGTTTGATCAATTTCTTGGTGAATGATTTGAGTAAGGTAAGTTCTGATTAAGTCATTAGGCTAAAACTGACCAAAACCACGTAGTTTAGTGGTTAAATGATGCAGTTTAAGGGTCCAACGCATAGGGAAAAGACCAAACGACCCCTGACTTAAAAGTTATCGGGGTAACCGATGGACAGTGGCAGGACCGACAGTCCATTCTGTTTGGCCATCGTTCGGCAACCGGAAGTTGAATTTTAGGGGTCTGACCTACGGCCCTGGACCACTGACAATGGTCTGACCTACGGTCCATAGAACCTAGCGTGGGTCGACCCTTGGAATAATGTTCTGGTTTTTCTTGGGAGGGGTTACAGGTGGCCAACCATGGACCACCACCTACGATCCGTAGGTCACCCTACGACCCGTGGGTGGTGCCCGTCAGTGGCACCTGAAACTCCTGATTTCTAGAAACTGGTATTTCTAGGATACGGGATTCTAAAGGGAAAAAGTATCTCATAACTTGTATTGTCAATTACATTTGATACGGTTATGTCTATTAAATTGAACTACAAAAGAAATGATGGTTGCATTACTTGTAAGTTTAGGTTTACCACAAAATTTGTGTGCAGGAACTATCCTTACTGCAAAAGGGAACAACAAAAAGTTTTTTTTTCAGAAAGAAATCAACTTTGTTTGTTCAGGACACAATCTATTCCATGTGAGAAATGGAAAGAAAGGAAATTCTACTTGAAATATTTCAAAGTATGTGGGTGTCTAGCCAAAGTTCAAGTTCCTATATCTAAAAGGATTAAAATAGGACATAAGAACCGTGGACCGTAAAATTGGACTTGAGTAGTCTAGTGAAAGGTCTGAAGACCTTGGAAAGAACAAAAGGAGAATATACTTAATAAAAAGATTCAGACGCGTAGTAAATGTCAAAGGACTTCTACTATCTTCATATACGACTTTGTAGCATTTCCTATGTCTTATATGGACTCATCCTTTTGGAAAGATGGTGTCAATAGTAAGATTGGTTCAATATTGAGCAATCCTATTAGAAGTTGGTTGATCTTCCTCCAGGAAATAAACCTTTGGGTTCAAAGTGAATCTTCAAAATGAAAATGAAAGTCAATGAAATTGTTGACAAATATAAAGCAAGATTTTGTGTCAAAGGCTTTAGACAAAAAGAAGGACTTGATTTTTTCTACATATAGTCGTCAGTAACTAGAATTACACTCATTCGGATGTTAATTGCATTAGTTGCGGTATATGACCTCCAAATTCATCAAATAAATGTGAAAACAAATTTCTTAAATGGAGAATTGGAGGAAAAAATTTACATGGAACAACCCGAGGGTTTGTGGTTCCTGGTAAAGAAAAAAAGTGTGTGAACTTGCTAAGTCACTTTATGGACTAAAACAAGCTCCCAAACAATGACATGAGAAATTTGACCAAACTATGTTGGCAATTGGATTTAAGAATGATGCAAGTGATAAATGTGTTTACATTAAAATAACAAGGTCATTGTTTGTTTGTATATTGGTGATAGGTTGATCATCAGTAGAGACACTAATGACATAAAAGGTACTTAACATATGCTAGAAAGCAACTTTGATATGAAAGATCTTGGTATTGCTGATGCGATCTTAGGTATAAGAATCCTTAGAACTCCATAATATTTAGCATTGTCATGGTCTCATTACATTGAAAAGGTACCTGACTAGTTCAAATATTTGGATTTTAATACTGTCAAAACTCCAATAAATGTGAGCTTTGCACTTCAAAAGAATGAAGGTGAAAGTGACTGATATACCGTGGGCTTACGGTATTTCTAATACATTTCTCTTAAAGAGTTGTGTGTGTCTAGGGCCATTTTCTATTGGTTTTGATGCATTTTTATCATTTTTGCAGGAAATATGTTCAGACGTGGAAACTGAGAGACACAACTGAAGGATGTACAGAAAAGGGCATCTACGGAGGTGATCTACGGACCGTAGGTCCATTCACGCTCCGTAGATAGTAACCGTAGATGGGCAGGCAAAGTATGAAGGAAAATCAGGGAATTCTTGACTAAGTGTGGAACCACAGTTGCAAACCACAGACCGTAGATCGACCTACAGGCCGTACTATTATTTCGTCAAATCATTCACAGAGGAGTTCCAGTACCGTATTTTAATGATTCTAAGTATGAAGCTACGGAGGAGGATCCACGGACCGTAGATCAATCCACGGTCCGTACGGTGGATCAGTCGATTGATTCAGAGAAGTGGAGATTTTGAAGATTTGAGTCTTGAGCCACGGAAGGGACCTACGAACCGTAGATCAATCCACGGTCCGTAGGTCAGTGTCATAGATCGAAAACGCATCCTGAAACATTATTTCCTTATTTCGTTTCCTTTTTAGTTAGGACTTGTGTTTCTATATATAGGTCATGTAAACCTCGTTATTTGGGGTTAGACATTATTACTTTTATTCTAGTTTTTGGCTTTGGAGATTAACTTGCAATTTTAGCAATTCTTGATTTCCTAAGTTCGTTTTGAAGATTTTGACTTTGAAATTCAAGTTGAGATTCTGGGTTTATTCTTCTCATTATGTAAGTTCATCATTTCTTCATCTAAAATATGAATTGTATTCTTGCTACTATTGGGTAACTAAAATCCATAACTAGGGTTGTGGGAACCATGAGTGATTAACAAAGTATGAATAGTAACTATGTAATTCTTGAATAGTGTTATTGCATGTATTGATAATTCTTTCGTTTAAAAGTGTTTTTTGTGGTTGGAAACGTTAGAACTCGCCTTGTTGCTAGGGGGTAGTTAATAAGAAAAGAATTATCAACATAGATTTAGTGTGATACTATCTAATAGTCTAATGTCGATTTGTGCGAGGGTGAAAACTAAGCTATACAACGATGTGATGTCTAATATGAGGTAAAGGTAAGGGTTAGTAAATTATACACACGTAGCCGGACCAAGGTGCGGGGTGAAATTCTATAGTTCTCGGACCAATGAATTAAAGATACCTAACTTATCACATTGCATGTAATACACTAGGAAAGGATTACCATTATTAGGTTTATCGCGTTATGAGCTTATAGGATACACGTACACCCTAGTTTCTCTCTCATCTTGATAACAACTAAAATTTGAATCTTGCTCACTGATTGTTCACATAATTTCCAGAATTTGTTTCACAAATCCCCCCCCCACGCTTTAATTACTTGTTTCGGAAGTACGTTGACTAAAAGAATATAATTGTAAGTTAAGTTTAAGTCTAAACCATATTCCCTGTGGGATCGACCCCAACCTCCAAGTTGGGTTCTTTACTTGATAACGATCCCTTATACTTCTTTAGGGAGGTGTAATTTGAGCGTATCAAATTTTGGCGCCGCTGCCAGGGAATTTGGCTTTTAGATTAACTTTCACTACGTTATTGAATTTAGTTAAATATTTCCTAATTTTACTTCTTCTTTTTTGTTTTTGTCTCTCTCTGGTTCCTACTCTAGTGTATGACAAGTACACAGAGTCAAGGAGAACCACTTACTCCCTACGATCCAGAACTGAACAAAACTTTGCGGAGAATGAGTAATGAAGGAGTGCTAGCTAATCCTATCGGAAGAGTGTAGGTGATGGTGTTGGGTTGCAGCCTCCGAGGGTTGGTGATGAGAATAATCAGGTTCTAGTTGATAATCTACTGAGAGATTCAGTGAGGGTACAGGATCCACCAGGACCAAGAATGTGTGATAACTATAGGGTCAACTTTAATGTTGTTGAATCTGACGAACCTCTTGTCCAACTTCCTCTACCTCCGGGGCATACATTTGTGGTGACTAGCAGTTTGATGCAAATGCTTACTGTGAGGGGCTTGTTTGCGGGTTTGGCGTCGTAGGATTCACATGCGCACGTAACCAAGCTAAGGAGCGTTCGCAAAAGTTGTGTGGGTCGACCGAACTTAGACATGGATGTCATTGGATTGCGAGTATTCCCTCTATCATTGACCGCGATGTTGCTGTATTGTTTAATGAGCTTCCTTATAACTCAATCTATACATGGGACCAATTAACTGATGTATTCCTAGCAAGATTCTTTCCGGTGTCTAAGAAGCTAAACCACAAAGATAAACTCAACAATTTTGTAGCACTACCTGGAGAGTCTGTGAGTAGTTCTTGGGACATGTTCACTACTTTCCTAATGGGTGTTCCGAATCACCGCATTGATGATGAGTCACTAAAGGAGTATTTTTATCGAGGTCAGAATGACAACAGTAAGGTAGTGCTTGATACTATCGTTGGATGTTCATATGGTGAGTGCACTTTTGAGCAAATTGTGGATAAACTAGAGAAGATCTCTCGAAACAATAAATCTTGGAGCACTAGAAAGTCGAATACTAGGAGGAACACGTTTGCCGTTCAAGCTACAAACAACCAGTCTGCAGATGAGATTCGTGAGGAGATGGCTCAGATGAGGACCGAACTAGGGTTGGTGTTGAAGCACGTGAGCAGAGGTGCGGAGAAGGTAAATATTGTGAATTATTTGACTAGAAGTCCACCACCGGCTGAGGAGTGCTACTATGAACAGGATACTTATGCGGTGAATGATCAGATGAGGGGTTTTCGACCAAACGCCCAAGGTTCCAATACGGATAATTGGCGCCAAGGTCAAGGAAACCAAGGTTGGAACTATGGTAACTACAATCGAGAGGGTCAATATGTCCGGGAAGGCAACTACAATCGCGACAACAATTACAACTGGAACAACTATGGCAACGTGAATGATCGGGTTGGACCTTATGTTCCTCCTCAAAATTGGGAATCTGGTACTAGGAAAGCTGGAGGTAATATGTCACGTATTGAGGATATGATGTAGAAAATGATGAGGAGGTTTGATGCAACTGATGAGAATGTGAAGGAGATGAGAAATGACTTGTCTAGTATTGGTCAAAAAGTTGATGCACATACAGTGTCAATCAAGCATCTTGAGCAGCAGATGACTCAGTTGTCAACTACAATAAATCCACGTCAACCTGGCACTCTTCCTAGCAACACCATCCAGAATCCAAAGAATGATGTGTATGGCAGTCACTACTCGAGGGGTTAAGCAAACCATTGATCTACATATGCCGTCTGGGGTGGAAATTGAGACTAGTAAGGATGATGATGTGGTCGAGGTAAGTGGAGAGCCCGAGAATGCTACAGAAAAATAGGAAGAGGTAACTCAAAAAGTTGTCCCCATACCCAGACCTCCACCCCCTTCCCACAGAGGTTAGTGAAGAAGACTGAAGAAGGCAAATACCATAGGTTTATCAGCATGTTGAAACAGTTTCCATCAATGTTCTGTTGATAGAAGGTTTGGAGCAAATGTCTGGGTATGCCAAATTTATGAAAGATATGGTGACAAAGATGAGGGCCGTGAGCTTCAAAGATGATGATAGATTGCAACATTGTAGTGCTATTGCTACAAGGTCCTTTGTGTAGAAAAAGGAAGATCATGGTGCCTTCACTATTCCATGTACCATCAGGTTGTTGCATTTTCCTAAGGCATTGCGTGATCTTGGTGCTAGCATTAATCTAATGCCATTATCTATTTACAAGAAGTTGGGTCTGGGAGATCCAAAACCGACTGCGATGTTGTTGCTCATGGCCAATTGAATTGTGAAGAGGCCCATTGGTGTGCTTCATGATGTATTAGTGAAAGTAGAATTGTTCATCTTTCTGGTGGATTTTGTGATTCTTGACTGTGAGGATGATTTTGAGGTTCCCATTATTCTTGGGAGACCATTCATTGCCACTGGGCATGCCTTGGTTGATATGGAAAAGGGGCAGATGAAGTTCAGACTGAAGAATGAAGAGGTAACTTTCAATATATGTAGGTCCATAAAGCAGAGTAGCGAGCTCCAAATCGTATCGGCGATAACAGATAGAGTTGAGAATGGGTCTAAGGTGCAGATTGAAGAGAGATTGAGTGTTGAAGTACTAATAGTAGTTATGATGAACTTTGAGAGTGATGGTATTGAAGACTATGATGAGTTGGTCGATGCACTTGATAAGTGTGAATATCGTTCGAAACCAAAGAAGTTGGAGTTAGACATGAAAAATCGTGAGTCCCCACCTGCAAGACCGTCTATTCAGGAGGAATCGAAATTGGAGCTTAAAGCTCTACCATCACATTTAAGGTATGTATTATTGGGAAGAGAGTATACTTTATCGGTAATCATTGCGGTAGATTTGAATGGGCGACAAGTTGAGGCTTTGGTTTCTGTGTTAAAGAGGTTCAAGCGAGCTATTAGGTGGACTATTGCGGACATTATTGGGATCCCTCTTGGTATATGTTCTCATAAAATCCAACTCATGCCAGATCATAAGCTTAATATTGCTCACCAGAGAAGATTAAATCCATCTATGCAAGAGGTAGTTAAAAAGGAGATCATCAAGTGGTTGGATGCCGGAGTTATTTATCCCATTGCAAATAGTAGTTGGGTGTGTCCTGTTCAGTGTGTGCCCAAGAAAGGTGGGATTACTGTGGTTCCTAATGAGAGAAACTAGCTTGTTCCGATGCGGCCCGTGACTGGATGGAGAGTCTGCATGGACTACCGAAAGTTAAATGCTTGGACAGAAAAGGACCATTTTCCTATGCCATTCATGGATTAGATGTTGGATAGACTTGCAGGTAAGGGTTGGTATTGTTTTCTTGATGGTTATTCGGGCTACAATCAGATTTCTATAGTTCCGAAAGATCAACAGAAGACCACATTCACTTGCCCTTATGGGACTTTTTCCTTCAAACGGATGACATTTGGGTTGTGCAATGCTCCAGCGACCTTCCAGCGTTGTATGATGTTGATATTCTCTGATATGGTGGAGGACACTATTGAGGTATTTATGGATGATTTCTCTGTGGTAGGTGACTCTTTTGATCGATGTCTGGATCATTTGATCGAGGTGCTTAAAAGGTGTGAAGACTGCAATCTAGTGCAAAATTCGGACAAGTGCCACTTTATGGTGAAAGAAGGGATACTTCTGGGTCATAGGATTTCTAAGAAGAGCATTAAAGTTGATAGAGATAAAGTAAAGGTAATAGGAGGTTCATAAAGGACTTCTCTAAAATTGCACATCCATTGTGCAAACTGCTCGAAAAGGAGCATAAGTTTGATTTTGATGATGCTTGTCTGAGAGCATTTGGAGAGTTAAAGGACAAGTTAGTTACTGCACCTATCATTATTTCACCGGATTGGGGACAACCAATTGAGGTAATGTGTGATGCAAGTGGAGTGACGCTTGATGTGGTATTAGGACAGAGGCGAGAGAAGATTCTCCATCCTATTTACTATGCTAGCAAAGCTCTAAATGTGGTCCAAAAGAATAATACTGTGACAGAACAAGAGCTTCTTGCGGTGGTTTTTGCATTCGAGAAATTTAGATCCTACTTGCTTGGTACTAAGGTCATAGTGCATACTGACCATTCTGCATTGAGGTATTTAATGACGAAGAAGGATGCAAAACCGATGTTGACTAAATGGGTATTGTTGTTGTAAGAGTTTGATTTTGTGGTGAGAGATAAAAAGAGGACTTAAAATCAAGTTGCCGATCACTTGTTCAGATTAGAGGAAGAGGCTATGCTAAAGCTTGGTGATAGAGCTGAAATTAATGATGTTTTTCCAGATGACCATGTATTGGCTGCTTCTCATGATTTGATTCCTTGGTTCGCAAACTTTGCTAATTATTTGGCAAGCGATTTGGTGCCCCCGGATTTGTCTTTTCACCAAAGGAAAGAGTTAATGCATGATGTGAAGAAATTCTTCTGGGATGAGCCTTACTTGTATCGGAGTTGTGATGATGGGATTATTCGTCGTTGTGTGCCCGAGGTTGAGATGTTGAGTGTACTTAAGGAATGCCATTCATCGCCTGTTGGTGGGCATCATAGTCGTATTCGGACTGCGCATAAGATCTTGCAGTGTCTGTACTACTGGCCTACCATCCACCAAGATGCTCATGATTTCGCCAAGTCTTGTGACCATTGCCAAAGAGAAGAAGGGATTTCAAAGAGGCAATAGCTTTCTATGAATCCTATATTGGTGATAGAGTTTTTTGATGTATGGGGCAGTGATTTTATGGGTCCATTTGTGAGTTCACATGGGAAGAAGTATATTCTTGTTGCGGTTGATTATGTGTCGAAGTGGGTGGTAGCAGTTGCACTCCCTAACAATGAAGGTAAAAGTGTCACCACATTCTTGAAAAAGAATATCTTCTCCGGATTTGGTACACCGAGGGCGATTATCAGTGATGGAGGTTCCCACTTTTGTAATAAGTTGTTCAAGGCGCTACTTGAGAAATATGGTGTCCCCCACAATGTAGCCACTCCTTACCATCCGCAGACTAGTAGGCAAGTTGAAGTGTCCAACAGAGAGATAAAATAGATTTTGGCGAAGACTGTCAATGCTAATAGAACGGATTGGTCAAGGAAGCTTGATAATGCTCTATGGGCCTATCGCACTGCATACAAGACTCCCATAGGTATATCTCCTTACCAACTTGTATATGGGAAGTCTTGCCATTTACCGGTAGAGCTAGAGTATAAGGCTGTGTGGGCGATGAAGCAGCTAAATTTGGATTGGGGTGCCGCATCTAATAAGAGAATGAATGACTTGAATATGGTTGATGAGTTTCGCCTAAAAGCTTATGAAAGTTCAGCCTTGTATAAAGAGAAGATGAAGAGGTATCATGATCAAAGAATTGAAAAGCGAGAACTTGTTGTATGTGATCTTGTGCTTCTATTCAACACTAGGTTGCACTTGTTTTCGGGCAAACTCAAGTCGAAATGAACAGTGCCATTTTTTCTCACAAAAGGTCTCCCCCATGGAGTGGTTGAGCTTGAAAACAGTGAAGGAACAAGGTTCATGGTAAACGGGCAAAGGATCAAGATCTATCTGGGAAACGCGGAATGTGTGCAAGAAGTTGTTGAGGCCTATTATCTTTATGAAGTCTGAGTAATCAAAAGGCATGCGTCGTGCCGCGACGTTAAATCAAGCGCTACTTGGGAGGCAACCCAAGATGTAAAATCTAGCCAACAATAGCTTCTTGTTTTCCAGGTAGTAGTTTTCTTTGTTTATTTGCCTCTCTGTACTCATTTAGATAGGTGTTTTATTTTTTGTTTTAGTGTTGGCTAGATACAACATAGGTCTGTGTATAAAAAGTGTCCAGAAACTGTAAAAAGAAAGGCCTAATGGTTGCTACATGTGCAGGAGCGCAAGGGAAAATCTGCAGAAAAAGGTCTGGTGCAGAGGTCTACGGACCCCATCGACGGTTTGTGGTTCATTCTACGGAGCGTGAATGGTGTCCGTAGATCCCAGGTAAGGATTCTGAACTTTGTATGTCTGAATCTGATCAACGGACCGTAGATTGACCCACGAACCGTAGACGTGGTCTCGTGGGTCCAAACCCTAGAGAGCGTGCGGAGTGGGTCGCCGCACCACGTTTAGGTATTCGAAAGGCCACCTTGAATTTAGTGGCCAAGTTCTTTTGGTTACTAATACGGAACAGAGTGTCACCGACTAAGGCTGACAATGCGCTTACATGGGATAGAGTGGTTATGGTTGCGGCGTTGGTAGCGGGGCTCGAGATCGAATTTGCCGCATGTTATTGGCAGAGATTCATCAGAGGGCTTTCAAGACCTATACCACTTACCCATTTCATTGTCTCATCTTTCAGCTATGCAGGAACTCTGGAGTGCCAATCTAGCATTGTGACAAGTTGATTCAGGCATCGAGGACCCTAGATATAGGACTGATTCGAGATGAGGACAATGTAGCTGCCCCGTGACATGGTCCACAGATTGCAGTGCCGTCATTAGGTGCAGACTTAGTAGATGATATGGAGCATATGCAAGGCGATGATCTTTCCCTCCAGCCCACATTGATGATGCCCCGGCCTCCTCATCTCAGGCCGCTAGTCGGAGCCCCATCTCATCTAGAGCCACCCCGCCTTCTGGAGCTTCTGTTGTGCCATTAGCTCGAGTTCAGAAATTCGAGGCGTAGATGGCCACACTGCTTCACCATGTGAAGCCATGGACGCAGAGGTCCATTGCAGAAGTCCATTGCAGAGTCCGAGGCTAGGATGGAGAAGAGGATAGCAACCATAGTGGATTAGAAGGTTCAGGCCATTCATAAGCGCCTGGATGCCTTCGAGTTGAGAGTACTCGCACAGCCTGCCCCTGTCACAAAATTTTCCTTCTTCCGGAATGAGTTGGACAGTCTCCGGGCCGACATTGATTCCATCCTTGCTACGCCCACAGATGAGCCAGAGTCTGCACCTACTGCATTGGCTGATGATATAGTACTCGATGTTCTATTCAAAGAGGATACATATGCACAGTCTGAGCCCACCCGTGCTCGTGGAAAGAGGCCTCGCTCCAGTCTCATTTCAGACACTATTGATGATGCTAGAGCAAATAAGCGAGAGTGCCACCAGAATGAGCAGGCTCGAAAAGCGTCTATAGTGGATGAAGAGTTGCTCCAGCAGACAGTGCATGAGAGTGTTGCTAGAGCATCGAGTTTTGTTCCCGTTGTAGAGGTTCTGACTGTTGAGAGGGATGATATGAGCACCACTGATGATGCGGTTAGAGTGATTCATAGCACTACTGAAGGTTCTAGACTAGATGATGTGGGCACTACTGAGGGTGACCCAAGAGTTGTTCCAGTGGGATCCGAGAAACCAAACCCACCCGCTTGTTGATAGTTCATCGGCGCTATGCGCCACAGGTTTGCTTCACCCAATCCATTACTTTTTACTATTTATGTGTGCATTGGGGACAATTGCACCTTTTTTTTGTTGGGGGTGGGGTAAATAGATTGTGAGTGATAGGGTGAAGTTTGAGTAACCCAACTCATAATCCTCTCTTGGGGTTTTCTTGCCTGTGTTCCTTTCCCCCAAGAGACTGCTTAATTTATGTTGAACCGGCATGTGTTAGGATTGTATGTGTTGAAGCATGATGGAAAAGCTTTTTTGAAAAAATGATACCCGTCCAAAAATTGAGATACATGCTAAAATCTATATACTAGAATGAGTTGAATGTGTTGGCTCTGAGTATGACATGATAATGAACCAACTTGATGGCATTACTTAAGCTAAAACTTGAACTCGGTAATCTAATAATCTAATAATTCGATGATGATACTATGTGCCAAGAGTGTTTGAGAATAGTTTGTTGAAACCGTTTTTGAGCCAATCTAGAACTTTCCCGGTTAGTCCTGCTAAGGAAATCTACTCTAGAGGCTAGAAAGCGATCATAGGCCCTTGTTCTGATAAGTCCGCAAATTGCCTGAAAAGAATCCAACCAAATGAAATAAATGATCCCTTTGATCCAAATGCTTTGAGCCTAAATTAGACCATTTCTTTTAAACCCCCTAACTCACCTTCCCATAATCTAATGTGTTGACCCCGGTCCCTCCTTGGACATGTGCACCTCGACTTAGGCCAAAAGCCTAAGTTGAGGGTGGCTCATGCAAAAAGTGACCTCAATTTTGGCCCTGATTTCACATCGGGTATTGTGCACCTCAATGGAAAATCCATAAATTGAGGGTGGCTATGAAAGAGGAAACCGAAAGAAAAATGGATATGAAAAGAGTTTAATATTGAAAAAGAGAAAAACAAAAGAGAGGAAAAGATGTGACTTGTTGAAATCTAAAGAACAAAATAAAATGCAAGAAAAAGAAGAAAGTGAAAAATAAAGAGCTACAAAGTCTAAAGTCACAACCATGGTGGAAGTGAATCAAGGGAAAGAAGATAAAATGGTAAGATGTCAAAAATAGGGCAAAAAGAGGTAGAAAGCCTAATGTAATGTCAAGGAGGGAATAAAGTCACTAAAGAGTACCCAAATGTACCACACCTGACCCTGAGCCTACGTTACAAGCCAAGAAAGTCCTATAGGGATCCTAGAAACTAGTTTGGAGAGTCTAAGCAGTAAAAATAAGGGCAAGCCTATGGTATTGAGCACTAACTGTACTTGAAGGTACTTCTGAGTGTGAGTGTTGAATGAATCCTTGTACTTAAAATCATATTCATTGTGTGAAAAAGGGATTTCGTTTGAAGTAAGGGCACTAGTTACATTGTCGGAAAGTTGGTACCTTCGTGATAGTAAAATAGTGTATGTTGTGCGTTGATTGGTCGATCTTTGTCATATTTTGATCCGCACAAGTTAGCTTGTTGAGTCTGAGAGAAAAGATTTTCACCCAAAAAGAGAGTCGGAGTAGAGAGCCATGTGATTGCTTGTGCCTAAATTATTTGCTTCTATACAAGTGTCGTTAAGAGTCTTAGTGCGTCGCTTGAGGACAAATAACGAATTTAAGTTGAGGGTGTTGATATACCATGGATTTACGGTATTTATAATACATTTCACTTAAAGAGTTGTGTGTGTCTATGGTAATTTTTTATTGGTTTAAATGCATTTTTATCATGTCTACAGGAAATATGATCAGACATGGAAACTGAGAGACACAGGTGAAGGATGTACATAAAAGGGCATCTACGGAGCTGATCTACGGACCGTAGGTCCATTCACAATCCATAGATGGTGACCGTAGATGGGCAGGCAAGGCTTGGAGGAAAATTAGGGAATTTTTTACTAAGAATGAAACCACGGACCGTAGATCGACCTACGGGCCGTACTGTTGTTCCGTCAAATCATTCATAGAGGGGTTTCATTACCTAGTTTTGAAGATTCTAAGTATGGAGCTAAGGAGGAGGATCCATGGACCGTAGATCAATCCACGGTCCGTACTGTGGATCCGTCGATTGATTCAGAGAAGTGGAGATTTTGAAGATTTGAAAATTGCCTAAGTCCTGAGCCACGGAAGGGACCAACGGACTGTAGATCAATCCACGGTCCGTAGGTCAGTGTCGTAGATCAAAGACGCGTCCTGAAACATTATTTCCTTATTTCGTTTGCTTTTTAGTTAGGACTTATTTTTCTATATACAGGGAATGTACTCGTTATTTGGGGTTAGACATTATTACTTTTATTCTAGTTTTTGGCTTTGGAGATTAACTTGCAATATTAGCAATTCTTGATTTCCTAAGTTCGTTTTGAAGATTTTGACTTTGAAATTCAAGTTGAGATTCTGGGTTTATTCTTCTCATTATGTAAGTTCATGATTTCTTCATCTAAAAATATGAATTGTGTTCTTGCTACTATGGGTAACTAAATCCACAACTAAGGTTGTGGGAACCATGAGTGATTAACAAAGTATGAATAGTAACTAAGTAGTTTTTGAATATTGTTATTGCATGCATTGATAAATCTCTCGTGTAGAAGTCTTTTTAGCGGTTGCAAACGTTAGAACTCGCCTTGTTGCTACTTGCCGAACCAAGGAGGTATTTAATAAGAAAATAATTATCAACATAGATTTAGTGTGATACTATCTAATAGTCTAATGTCGATTGGTGAGAGGGTTGAAAACTAAGTCATACATAGATGTGATGTCTAATATGAGGTAAAGGTAAGGGTTAGTAAATTATACACACGTAGCTGGACAAAGGTGCGGGGTGAAATTCTCTAGTTGCCGGACCAAGGAATTAGAGATACCTAACTTATCACATTGCATGTAATACACTAGGAAAGGATTACTATTACTAGGATTACCGCGTTATGAGCTTATGGGGAACACGTACACCCTAGTTTGTCTCTCATCTTGATAACAACTAAGGTTTGAATCTTGCTCACTGATTGTTCACATAATTTCCAGAATTTGATTCACAAATCTCCCCCCTTTAATTATGTGTTTCGGAAGTACGTTGACTAAAAGAATATAATTGTAAGTTAAGTTTAAGTCTAAACCATATTCCTCGTGAGATCGACCCCAACCTTCAAGTTGGGTTCTTTACTTGATAATGATCGCTTATACTTCTTTAGAGAGGTGTAATTTGAGTGACTCGCAATTGGATTGTGCTAGAGTATTGGGAGGTATGATGTATATCAGAAAGTGTACGCGATCAGATATAGTATGTGTTATTAATAAACAGAGTCGGTTCACGAGTAATCCCAATAGAACTCATAGGATGACAATGAAAAGAGTTTTGGGGTATTTAAAACATACTAAAAACTATGTCGTGCATTATAACAAATATCCAGACATATTGAAAGGATATAGTGATGCAAATTAGATCATCAAGATCAAATGAAATAAAATCCACGAGTGGATATGTTTATACTTTTGGTGGAGGAGCAGTGTCTTGGAAATCTTCCAAAAAGACATGTATCGCTAGCTCTACAATGATCTCTCAGCTAGGTGCACTAGATAAGGCCGATGAATAAATTGAAAGACTCTGGAATTTCTTGATAGATATTTTTCTTTGGCCCACGCCTTTGCATCAGTATGCATACACTTTGATAGTCAAGATGCAATAGGTAGGGCATGGAGCATGATGTACAACGGAAAGTCTCGTCATGTAACACATAGACATAATACCGTTAAAAAACTACTCTTTAGTGGAATTATCACAATTGACTATGTAAATTCAAAGGATAATGTGTCGGATCCACTTACAAAAAGGCCTAACTAGAGAGAAAGTTGAAAGATCATCTAAGGGAATGGGTTTACGGCTTAGAACAAGTCGTCCTGGAAATAACTCTACCTAGCAGACTGGAGATCCCAAGAGCTAAGTTCAAGGAGAAAAACAAAGTTGTGACTGACGGTTCGACAATGTCAACCAACTCAATCCATTCTCATGATGAAGACAATGCTCACGAACAAGGATACAACATTAAGTCTTGTTAATGAGTTAATAAAGCTTAAAGTTTTTAATGATTTGCTAAGTTTGGCAAATTTGACGAAATAGAGTATCTACACGATAACACGGTTAGAAATCACCTATGTGAGTGTGAAGTGTAAGCCGCGTCAGAGAGGATGATTGTCAAAAGCCCATCTCTCTATACACTCATGAAACCATGAGGTGTTCATTGCTGAAACGAACACAACCGTAAGAACCATAAACGGTAAAGGGTTGATTATGTGACACAAAGTTGTCTTGGTATACACCAAAGCTTGACGGTTCAAAGATATCAAATATACAGATTGACCGAGTATATCCGACATATATTCACTACGGAAAGTTCAAAGGGAAACCTATTTATCCAGATGCAATTAATTCTTCCTTGTAAAGTAAACATACTTGTCCATTTCTTTGTCTTGGAGTCATTCCCCATTCATGTGGGGGATTGTTGGGGTTTAAAAGGTGTGAATGGAAAATGAAGAGTTGTGACTTTTATGAAGAGTTGTGACTTTTATGAAATGTTGTGACTTTTATGAAGAGTTGCGACTTTTTATGAAAAGATGTGACTTTTATGAAAGGTTGTGACCTTTCCGATTGATTGACTTTTCCAGAGGGTTGTGACCTTTCCGGTAAGGCACAATAAAAACCTTTTCACACGACCCTTTGTTTTCTATAAATTGAGGGATTTCCTCACATTTTAAATGAATGAATTTTCTTGACTTCTTCTTCTACTACTAACACTAGTATTCAAAGTATACTTTACTATCGTTGAGTGGTTTGCTGACACCGTGGTTTTAGGTACCGATACATCGGTGAGTAAGATCGTTCAATCCTGGGAGGATATATTCCATTAGCCTCGGGTACTTGAGGGGAAAAATTTCCTTAAGGAGACATTGTACATTCAGTGGGCTCGATTTTCTTCTGTGAGAAAAATATTTTATATATTGTTTCTAATTTGTTTCTGATTCTATTTTCTCTACTAGTTTTAATTTTCTAGTTTTGAAAATACTCTTTAAACTTTGTTGTTTCTTACCAAGCTCTTAAATGTTTTGTTCTAAGTATCTTAGAAATACAGGATGAACAACAGATTCAAAGTTCATGGAACTTCAAAGTGCATCTGTTCTGAGCAAGGATGCATAGAGAATGTGGATCACCTCTTCAAATAAGGACAACTTGCTAATTCAATATGAAATTTCTTCTCAAATTCTTATGGCATTAACAATAGACAAGACAAAATAAAAGACACTTTTATTACTTGGTAGCTAAGAATCACAAATAATAGAGTTAATTCAGTGCTAATACACAACCTTCCTTTATTCATTTGTTGGAAAATTTGTAAAGCCATATTTAGTCATAAATATTTGATCAAAATCTTTCCAAGCAATATTATCAATCATGTTATCCACCAAATCAGAATGTTGCTCTTTTTTAGTTCAAAAAAAGTATAGTATAATCAACAACGGAGCAACACTGTAATACAAATTGAAAACCTCAAACCCATGATTAACATCAAATGTCTAAGGTGGAGTAAATCAAGTCTAGGCATAATCAAATTGAACACTGACGGATGCAGCAAAGGAAACCCGGGGAGTGCAAGTGGAGGAGATATTCTTAGGAATGAGGATGGTATCTTGATGATGGCTACTCGTACTACTATGGAGAATGTACGAATAATGTTGTTGAATCCAACTCTATATTTCAGGGAATGCAATGGTGCATCACTAATGTATACACGAATATGACATAGAGTCTACCTTTATGATCTTAATTAACATGATCAATGATCACTCCAATGTCCATTGTCATGTCGTTCATCTTATTGGCAAGATTAATTCCTTGAAGAGGAATCGTAATTATAAACTCCAGTATTACTATAGATAAGTAAATATATTGGAAGAGGTACCCTGCTAATATGGGTGAAAACACAGGAAATATTCTTTCTCATGAAGAATTGACTCTTCCCAATGAAGTCAAAAACTAGTTGAAGGATGACGTTAAGGAACACCAAATTTCAGAATTAGAGCACAAAGGAAGTCCTTCACTTTTGATAATGATTGATTTCTTTTATTTTTTGGGTCATGGGATTTGTGTATTTCACACTTTGTATCTATGCACCCTAGAGGTTACCATACTCTCATGACCAATCTCATGTACCACTGTACTGAGACCTTTTTGTGCAATGATGAATTATTCATCCTTCTTATTTCTAAGGTTGTTTGGATAAAAATTAAACACATCAATTTTTTATTTTTTCTAATATTAATAGATAGATTAGGTAATGCCAGATCGTCACCTTTGGTGGTTTTAAATTAAAAATGAAGGTCACCTTCTTATGCTAACATAATCCTTTAATGTTGATCATCAATGGAGCATCCAGAAGTCTCAACTCGACCCATGTGTACAAGGAGCAGACCATGGTAGCGGATGCACTAGATAAGGAGAGAGCCACCAATGGCACCCACGATGCTCCTACATGTAATGCCCTTTATTCTCTATATGCTACTTTTATTTATATGACACTTGACATAGACTTATGGTATAGTTGAGGGACCATATTTCTTAGATGAGTAGTGTTGGTTTAAAATAAATTGGAAGGTGTTGTTTGCCTTGCACGTTTCAGCATGTATACTCCAAGTCAACTCCGACGAAGTATTTAAACTCGAGCTAGTAAGGTCGTATTTGAGCTTAAAGTTTAAGGTGAAGTGTTAAGTTAAAGAAAAAGGAAGTAAGATTTAGAAAAAAAAAAAAAAAGTGAGATGCTTGCTTGACTTAACTAAGCTAGCAGGTGACAAGTAGGTGCATCACCTACTTTGACTTGTTGACCAGCCCAATCGACCAAATAGGTGCATTACCTACTAAGACTTAACTAAGCTCGTAGGTTACAAGTAGGTGCATCACCTACTTTGACTTATTGACCAGCCCAAAGGACCAAATAGGTGCATCACCTACTAAGACTCTTTTGACAATGTAATTGGGCCAAGTACACTACCACCTACTTGCATTAATCTGGCCCAAGAGTAGAAGAATAAGGGGAAAATGAACAACAAAGGCCCAATATTCTTAGGTCCAAAAAGGCCCAAGTGAAAAGTCCAAGTAGGTGGATCACCTACTTGCATTAATTATGGCCCAAATTGACAAGAATAGAGGGATAATTGGCCGCAAGGCCCAAAAAGTGTTAAAGTCCTCAAAGGCCCATGTTAAAAGGCAAGTAGGTGACCGGGTCACCTACTTTAAAATATATGGCCCAAAATTGGCCAAGAAAGTCGACCAATGCACCTCCCTTTTAAAGGGATAAAGATCAAATCTTTTGCTTCATTTTTAACTTGTAAATTTTCAGATTTATTAAGTTTCTCTCTTCGTCTTTCTTGGCTTCAAACAGCAGCCCTAAAACACTTTAGGGTTCTTGAATATTGTCCCCCTTTAAGAGTTTCAGTTCTTGAAGTACGTTTAGAGGATAAATTCGAGAAACTAAGGTAAGGCTACTGCCCATTTTTGCCTCTCTTTAAATATAGGTTTGGGATGGAGAATTTTTGTATATATTTGTCAAGAACTCATGATGGTTATAAATCCTTGAGTTCATTATTCTCTACTATGCTGAAAGATTTTTGGGGATTGATAGTGGCTGCCTTATGTATATTATTGTTGTGGCAGCTTGGGTTATCTTGGCAAAGGATGTATCAAGTTGTTTTAACGTATTGAAGAAGGGTGTGGTGGTTCACTATTTGTGTAAGGGTTGTATGGGCCTACCTTCCGTCAAGTGTTTAGCTATACTTTTTCGAGGGCCTTAATGTGATTAGCTGCTAACATTAGCTTAATCATGACTTATATTATAGATTAGCACCCCAAAAGGGAGCCTGAATCGTGATATTTGTATTGGTAAAAAAATAAGGTATGTAAGGCTATTCGATTCCATATTCCTTGGCATGAAATCCTATATTTGCGATTAATATCAACGAAGTGAATTTTCTGAGTTTTATTCCTAGTAAAGGAAACATAGTGACAGCGTACGATCTCCAAATAACTAGCAATATTTTCCCCTCCTCCTTAGTGTGTAGAATTAATTCATTACATGTTCATTACTCAATACTTGTGTAATTATCCTCCTACGTGCTATTATAGAAATTGTATTTGCAAAAGTAAGCTCGGTGAGTTCTCCGGTTAGTCAATTGAAGTCAATTGTGTCATTTAAGCTCATATGTAATGCATTGATGTTACATAGCTCCTTATGCCATAGTTATTGCCTTGAAGTTATTATTTCCATGTCTTCTACTACTGGTCCATAGTTCAAAATCTAAAAAGTGATTATGACCACCAAAGTAATAATCTCAAAGATTAAAGAATCTAAGTGAAGAAATATGTATAATTGTGGGTGGCAGCCTAGGGGAAAAAACCTAGCGTGGGTGGATCACAATTGGTATAGAAGGGTGGCAGCTCAGGG